>NC_049170.1:140725038-140970038 GCF_009769625.2 Cygnus olor
GCCAGGTCACACAAATCCTGTGTTTTTTCTTTTTTGCGTGCCATATATAAAAATAAGTTTTTCTTTTTAAAAGCAGAGGCATGTTTATTATCCAGGGAAGTCAGTTCTCCTACTTGTTACCTTTTAAATAATGTTATTTGTCTAAAGATATTTCTCTTGTTTTCCATTATGATTTTTTTTTAATTTTATTGTGACTGACAAGGGATATACTATAAAAGGATATTTCTGGATGTCATCTTGATTTTTTGTTCTTTAGAGTCCATAATGACTCCTCTTCTACAATTAAAAATACACATTATATATCAGTGTTACAGTGCTGTGAAATCAAATCCACTTCTTAGAGAAGTTTTGCAGTTACTCTCAATTTATTTTTTTTTAAAGGTATGCAGTAATATTTTTCTGTGATCATGTGTAACAGTGCATTTGCTCTTTTTTTTTTTTTTTTCAGGAATGGAATCCATTTGTAAGGACACAAAAAAAATATTTATTTTGTTTTAACTGATTGGAAATGTGTAGAGAATTCTGCCGATTAGCGGCTCATAAATCATTCTGTGGAGTTTTGTAAGTTTAATAGAGGCAACAGTACAGGCACACTGGTGCATTGTCATTGAGATCCGGTAGGCTTATTTGTAGGTGTTTGGCTTAGAAACAGAATTGGGGTGTGAGAATCTCTCTCCCTCTCTCTTTGCTTTTTTTCCCTTCACTATAAGATTCCAGATTAATGTAAAATAGAACCCAAGGATAGCTTTAATATGTCTCATTGCTGAAGTAGGGTAGGAAATAAAATATTTTCTATCTTTATCTTTTTTTTTAAATAGACATTTTTCTTCTCTGACAGAGTTTCACTTTGTACTCTCCTTTAAATTGCACTGTAGCACATTAAAGGCACTTATAATGCTTTCAGTTTAATCAAAGCAGAGCACTAGGTAAGCAGCTGCCTGTACCTCTTGAGTATGAATCATGAATGATGATTTTTAGTTTTCTGAGACTGAGTTCTAATTTTTTGCAGACAATTAGTATCTATGTTGCAAGGTATTCACACAGTATGTGTGAATAAAACAGCATATATATTTACAGTCATGTATTAATGAAAATATATATATTTTTAGGCATTCAGTTGAGGTGGAAAATGATTTTTTTTCATATTTAGTAATTGATATTTTTGTTAGCGGTATAATAGTTAATGCAAAGATTCATACAGTGCTCTGTAATGAAATGAGCAGGAAACCTAGCCATCCGTCAGTAGTACCAATTATTTCCTTTAAACATAACATTTTTACTTCATCAATACTATAAAGGTGGTTTACTAATAAGGAAACTTATTGTAAAGTCATACAGTATAACTGGAAAACCAGATCTTTGATCAAAACACCATTCCTTAAGTCACAAGAAAATTATTCTGCTTTGCTTGGTAATATGACTACAGCAAGTTATAAGATGGACAAGATTTCTTTTCTTTTTTTCTTTTCTTTCCTTTTTTTTTTTTTTTTTTAAGAGGGGAGCTTTTTTTCTATGTTATGCACTTACAATTTATGTGACTTTCTTGACGTGTTTCTAAAGAGGAAAAAGAAAGAATCTGAGAGGTTTTTGAGGAGGTATTTTAACAGTACGTACTTCTCAAATATAGTTTCCAGGCACTCTAACACAAGGTTAATATAAATATAGTCTGTAGCCAGTTTTGGTCTTGATTTGTATGAACGTACCTTTGAAGATGTTATCTTCACGCTAAGACTTTCACCTGTGCTTTTTGTATTATTTGTCTCTATTCAAACGAAGGACCAAATAGGCTTCCTGCTAAATAAATGTGCATTTGCAATTTTTATTCAAAATGCCATGACTTACGTATTATGTATTCTTAAAAAAAGTCTCGAGCTTTCTTTGCACATTCTTTAAGCATTTTACATAACTCCTTTTGCAAATTTTGAAGTTTATTTCTCTTCTTTGGGTGCAGATGAAAAGATTTAATTAAAGTAATGGGTTTGAATCATGAATTTACTGTGCTTTAGAAAAGGATGTACCCCTTTAAAAGGTATTAGCATAAAGATAGCACATTTGTTTATTATGTTTCAAAATCAGCTGCTAGTATCTCTGCCACAGGTAACAATTGACTTTTCAGGCTTCAAGTTAATAGCCTTGTCTCTTGCTTGTAGGGATCAATATTAGTATTAATTAATCACCATTATCAGCCCTAGGATCTGGTTCTATTTGTTGTTACATCAGCAAAATATCAATATAGAAAGTGGACTCTCTGATCGTCATGGCAACTTCATCTCTTGGGTCAAAGAAAGTTTATCTTATCTGTGCATGGAGAGTGGCAAACTGTTTAGGGATCTAGTTTGAACTCTAAGAACATTGATTTAGTTTTTGTTTGTGAATAGAGGCTGAATTCCAATCACAAGGGATAGGTAAGATTTAAATATTAATGCCCACAGGCTTGTCTGAGAGGGTGTCATTACCATTACTGTCGGATTGTCTTTTTGAGATGATACAATGGTAGAGGAGAATCGTGTAGTCAGGATTATTTAAAGCTCAGTAATTTGTGCGTTGGACAAATAAGTTATAAAGTCAAAGTATGGAAATTCTACAGCATTTACGCAGTAGAATTTCTTCTCCCATGCAATGTATGGTTGGGATTTCTTCCACTTAAGTAAAGATAAGTGTAGAATTAGTTCAGAAACATATAGAATATGAGTTGGTAGAATGCATAATAAGATATATTCCTTCTCCCTTAAGAGATTTTCTTTTTCCAAAAGTATCTGGTGGGTCTAAAGAAATAATATCAGGGTTCTATTCACTCTCCAATTAATGACAAACAAACCTCATAGAGAATCTGTAATATTCAGTCTGGTTACAGTTATTTTTGAATCATATAAGTTGATAAATTTATATTGTAAGTTTGTGACAATAAAATGTCAATAATCCTGTTTCATCATGTCATAGCCCTCTTCTATGTTCTTAAGTGCTTCCTAAGAGTCCTGTTCTTAGACAATGCACCTGAGACTTGTCTGTACATATAGTCATAGTATGGTTAAATCTTGTTCTGAGAGCTTTAAATACAATGATTACAAGCATAAGTTTTGCTTTGAGAAACAAGTCCACTTTTTTACCCAGTTGTTTATAAATGTATCCAAGTATTGATTTGTTTGATAGTTCCTTAGAACATGCCGTATTTGAGACATAGATTAAGAGTATCAATGTGCTTGCTTTCCAGTCATTGGTCAGATAGGGTTTTTTTCTTTTTTTTTTTTTATTCCTATGGTGTGAAGTAACAAAAAGTCTGTGTCTTAGTGATGCAGGTAAAGTATTCTTTTGGGGAATCCCAAATGTAGCAAGAGCAATTCAGTACATTTGCACTATTGAAGAAGAGTTCCTGTAGAAAATACAGAAAATCAACCAAACACCAAACACTTGCATAAAGCCTGCACCGTAGAAGGAATCAGTTCTCGGTATTGACATTTCTCATTGATTATTCAGTTTTATCTAATGCTTTGAAAGGGTAATGCCATCATGAGTTGGTAACAGATGCGGGTGGTTGTCACAGTAGATTTTTCTTCTTTAAAAAGGAAAAGGGGTTTAGTTTGATATAAAGGTGTACAACCTTAAGTTATATTTTAATAGCTACTGATATTATGTTATCATATCCATGAAAAATAGTTGGTATAAGTTAAAAACATGATAAGAAAAAAATGTTTTTGTCATTACAGATGTTGAATAAATTTTATCCTGATTATTTTCCATTTATCTTCTTATTTATTTTTATTTTTTTTCTTTTCCCATGTTTCCTGTGTTAAATAAAGGTGTTATGTAAGATTGTCACCCTTTGCAAATGCTAGTATTTTTATAGTCTTGAAGAATTAGCTAGGATTTCAAAACATATTTAGGAGATGGGGTGGTATTTTGAATAGTAATGCTTAGAAACCTTTATATTTATAGAGCTAATTTGGTATTAGGCTTATTTCTCTATAAGATCTTTATATTCGTGCAATTTCTTAACTGCAAGTGTGTAAGTAAAGCTAGAACGTGACCATTAGCTTTCTCATTTTTTGAGTAGTACCATATAGTTTTTATAGGACTTTTATAATAAAGGTTTTGATCAATCATAGTAGGTTTTCAAAGTGAATACAACTTAGTAATAGACTATTGGAAATATAAATGATTTAGCAGTTAATGAATTACTCAGACATCTCTTCATAAACTCTCTCCTATATTACTCTTTGCACTCGCGTAGATGGATTGGAGTGATGTTGCGTTGCTCTTCCAGACAACTAGACTTAAAGCTTTCAGTCTGTGATTAGCTGATACAACTGCGTGTCACACGCTATTTTAACTGTACTTGGTCTTTTTACCTTATATTCAATATAGCAGAGTACAGAAAAGAAATCTTGAATGTAGATGCTTTTCTATTTTTCTTTTCTAATGAAAAAAGTATTAATATCAACTACAGTAAAATATTACTCCATTTTCCTCATTAGTGAGTTTCCTATCTGTCTAAACCTTTTTTGGATGGTATAATAACATTTTTTTAAAAAACTTAATGTACACATTTTTCAACTTCATTCGAGGAAATAGTACTGTTGATGATAATACTTACAGTGAATGTATATATATGGGAAAGAGGCTCAAAAATACATTTGACCACGAGTAGTATGTGAGAGTTTGTTTTATATAAAATTAGAATGTAAAGTAAAATAGGAATCAGGTTTATATGAAGTGTTCTCATTATATTCATAGGAATTCTGTGGTTCAGGTTTTGCCCCCCATGTGCCATACGTGTTCCTTTTCATATTATCTATGAAAAGTAAAAGTCTATATATTTTTATGTTAAAAATGATATAGAAAAATGTAATTACTTTTTAAAACACAGTTGCAATTATTATTAAAAAATGATTTTTAATGAGAACAAAATGAATTACACTGTAAAATATGAAATTCCTCATAGACCCAAATATGGTGAGAGATGTCTTTTCATGTGTCTATTGTAAAGATTTTCTCTGCTGAAATGGAATAATCTTGAAAATACTTTTTCAGTTGATACATGGAGGTGTTCATTTAGGCTGAGAAGAAATTCTGTAGAGGCTGATATTATTTTTACTTCTGTAGTTGCAGCACAAGCCTCAAAGGAAGTACTGTGATTTACTCCTGTAATTGGGATCATCATTAGAACCCTGCTACTTAATACTTGATTGTGCTTCTATTATCAAGTGTAAAGTTTAATGTTTATAAGATATCATGAAAAAAAAAATTGCAAAGGCATTGTGAAATCTATTGGAAATTATGCATATATTCTATAGATCCTTAGGTTTTGTCTTCACTTTTCACTCACAAATTCAGGCTTCATTAGATGGCTATAAAGATCCCGTCTCTGAAAAGTTTTGAAGAAGTACAGCAAGGACTTTCCTAATGTTTTATGCAGCTTTATGCATCAAACTAGGACACAGTTGTGAGACCAGTAAAGACAATGGTAAAACTGTGAAAGCTTAAATTGAGTAGATTTGGCAAAAAAGAACTTCCCCCACTCCCTCACACCTTGCGATGTTATGATCTTCAGTTAATAAATGTATGTGACAAAGACTCTAGCCTTCTTGAAAGAGCAGTAACAAATCACTTTTGAAAGCTTTCAATTGGATTGGTACTTGAGTGTTGAATCTGCTAATTCTACTTCAGCCATTTCAGAATGAACATAGACAAAATGTTCTAGTTTTGTAGAATGCAGAATTGAGTATCTGTGAATATAGCCACCGAATTGTTGTTTTGGGTGCTTTCAATGTGTGAATAATCTTTGTTCATATGAACAGTCATAGAGTATGATCGAATAACACCATTTATGTGAATAGGATCGAGTATCTCTTAGAGGCCCTTGGCTTGCAAATAACTTCATTTTTAAGGAAACTGTTTAATTTTTAATGCAAATACATACATATATATACTTAAATAAATCTTACTTGCTTACTTAATTCCAAAAATACACGATATTTCAGTGAACACTGAAAAACTTAAGAACTGAGAAAAATCTCAAATATTTGACAGTTTATCTGGAAAAAATATTAGCTAGTTGCTAAAAATACAAGTGCACTCCTTAACAATGTGCATCTTGGACAAACAGACGCATATTTTGTCATCAAGTTACTTAAGCTTCTGAAGTAAGGGCTACAACTGGGTCAGATGATAAGATGAGCACAACAGAAAAACGAAGAGTGGCTCTGATAAAAACTGATTGATTGATGTCTGGCTTCCCTACCATCACAAGCAGTTGACAGTTAGTTTGGGATCAGATGATTTGGCTTTTGCGATAGAAGATGGGGCCTGGTAGGCAAGTCTGAAGGACAAAAAGGTCGGTTTCTGTACAGTGTCAGGCAGTGCTGGGTTCCCACAAGGTGGGGTATTGGATTATGTTTTTCTCTTGTTACAAGACTTAACTTTTCATGGTCCATTGAAAGGCCAAGTAATCTGGTCAGTATTAATACAAAAATAAGGCCGTAAGTAAGAGAAAAGAATAAAAGCAGAGGGAGTATACCTGTGGGACAAGTGAATTACAGAAATAAACTATTTGTTGATTTTTGATTTCTGTAGTTGCTTAAAACATCATAATTTAGAGAATTATATGTTAAATAAACTGTACTTTTAAAAATATGTTTTCTGCTGTAAATTTGTCACTGCAGCTGCAAGAAATGTTTTGTGTTACCTGTATACTGAGGGGCCATAATGGAATATAGTAGATAAATTAATTTGTAAAATATTCATTGCTGTTCTGTAAGCCATTATGTGCTGTATAGCATATTGTACTTCATACAGAGAAGTATGTGTTTTTCACTAGATTAAGAGCAATTAGCATGGTATACTTAAACGTCATTAAAATTAATTTATGTGAAGTACATTTTTGTTAACTGGAGATTATTTATCGATCTGAGAACATACCACGAACAGCTGAGTTTTTATGTTTGTGGGTTTTTTGTTGTTGTTGTTTGTTTGTTTTGTTTTTCAGAGCACATTTACAATTAGCACTCTCTGTGTAATAGCCACAGAAGGGGGAAGAAAAATGTGTAAATGAAAATCAAGACATAATAGCTTTCAAACGAAAAAGGTTTTCAATGTAAACTGTGAAATTGTGTACAACTGTCACAGAATTGGAATTTGGACAGCTTGGATTTGAATTTAGATTTTTGGTCAGTTGGATACTCTCTAGAAATCCTTTATAATGTATCATTTTTCTCTGAGTTTTAAGGGTCAGATCTCCAAAGGACAGTCGGGTCTCAGCTAATGCTGCTGGCTTAATATCAGTAAGATGAATTCTGCAAGGTGCTGTATTGCTGATAGTATAACTGGAATGAAATATGAAAGAACCTGTAGTATAACCTGGAGTGCTACCAGTAATAAGTGATCAGTGTAGGTGAACTGATGGTTGTTTGAACAGTGATTAGTTATACCTCAAGAAAGGCTGTTTTCTTACTGTATAATATATGGAAACCTGTTTCATTTAATAAATAATAATAAAAAATATTATTTAAGAAATAGTTTTATCTTGGATATTTTGTACATCTCTTTTGAGGTGTGTGTTAAAGGCATGTTTTAAAACACAGAGCTGAAGGCTTAGAGAAGTATTCATCTATTCATATTAGAGAAGTATTCATGCAGATTTCAGCCAAGTGTCTAAAAGCTTCTTCCATTTTTACTAATATCACAGTGCATTGCTTGAACATCAGAGCTTTTGTGTGTTTTCATCCGTTATTATGCTGATCTATCTTTGCACTCTTACAAGTGGTTTGAAATAAGCTGTAGAAGTCCATATATAGTCCATATGCAGTTATGGCTCAGATTTACAGGTGTGTTTCTTTGGCAAACATTGCATGAGAGATTAAGTAGTGCTTATATAAATGTCTTATACTGAAATTTTTCCAGATGCAATGTTATACTTAATAAAGCTGAAGAGAGCTTTATTTGTCTTTACTTCAAAATATGACACTTGTGCCTGACCAGGGACGGTACACGGCTTTATTCTTTTTACTGCTTTAGTGTTTGGGAGTTTTACACATTTAGGGTGTACAACTGAGACCTGTTTAATTATACAAAGAGGAAAATCAGGGCTGGTGAATCAAAAAGTAGAAAAATAAAAGTTGCATAACCAAAATAATCAAGATAATCGATTCTTATAAATAGAGAGTAACAATCAGCTACTTAGACCAGCTAGACTGTGTAATTTTATGATTAGTCCTGCAGTTTAGGAAATCTCATTTAAGTGGGAGTGTGCTTTGGGGTTGTTATGACTGGTCTTATTAGTCTGACATTCATTTTGACGTTCTTTGACTGTTGGTTCAGAAGTTTCACTGTCAAGAAAGGAGGTGAAATTCAGGAATGGAGTTCTTATGCCACCAACTTCTAGATGAATTTGGTTTTCCACATTGCTCTTCAGGCATAAAATAAACAAGACAAAAACACTTGGAGTGGTGTTCCTGTTAGGCTTACATAGTTTCAAGTTGTGAGTCGTTAGTGGCATGGTAGACACTAGGCAATACCTGTATAAGAAAAGGATCATACCTAGTTTGCACTGCTGTACTCTCTGAAAATGAAAACCCACTTTCCAATTCACAGAAAAATGATATATAAAAAAATAAGTAAATCAGTTTGACTTTGCTGTTTTTATTTATTTATTTTTAATAGATAAAATTTTATGTTAAATCTAGCCCCAAATTCTTCCAGAATGCTATTTATGAAGTGCTGAGATGTGATCTGGATTTTGTTTGCAGGGATGCTAAAAAAGTTTTAAACAAACAAACAGGTGAAGACTAATCACATATATTATTAAAATATTGATTTGTTGTAAGAAAAACATATTAAAATGCTGTGCAATTGGTTTGGAACTTTTTATCCATTTCCTCGTGGACAGATGTTCCTGTTACTAAAAGTACGGAGATGCATATGGTAGTATTTGGCACCTTTTTAGAAGCTTCAGTATTACAGTCTTTGAATTGAAAACTAAACAAATGTGAAATTCTTCAATAGTAGTTTGGATAAGTTTCTGATATTATGTATCATGTCAGAAACAATTCTCTAAAATTAAATAGTCACAAATTAAATGGAAAGTTTTTTTGTGTGTGTGTGCATGTATGGAAATGTTTTGTCTAGTAATTTGAATTTGAGAATTATTTCTAACACTTTTTTAAGAATCCATTAAAACTATATATATTTAGATGTGTGTTTATGCGTCTCTATCTGTGTGCATTAGTAGCAAATTGTGTATGTGTGGAATGAAGCATGCAACTTGATGCATAATAGCAACTTAATATAAAATACACTTACATTCAAGCAAAAAAGATGCTATAAGTAAAGATATTATCATAAACAAGTAGTTTCAAATTTTGGAATCCTTTCAAAGTTTTCAAGTAATTTTGTACATTGTATGTTAAACAGATTCTTTGAAACAAGCATAATCTGGAAATATTAACTCCATTTCAATAACAGAAAAATGAGTTAGTTTCCTACTGTGCTCCATAATTTTTTGATGCTTTTTAAACTTTTTTTAATTATTATTTTTGAACAGATACAAATACCTGATTTTAATAGATTCTCAACACCTACAGCTTTTGTTGAAATCAGTTGATAATATGCCATAAGTTGTGCAATCAAGAATAACTTCCAGCTTCTTTCATGTCTTTTGCTGTCATTAATCTGCAATGTTACCTTCTTTTTACTGGAAATTTCCATGTGCATTACATATATATTATACATATCCCTTGGACTTTAATACCTGTTCAAAACAGCCAGGTATAGCTCTTGGCAGATTTTCCTTTCTGTCTTCCAGAAGACCTGCAGAAATTTCAGATTAGAATCTTATTTTATAGCAAGATCATAAATAGGGGGAGCTACAACGAAAGCTCTGAGTTTGAAGAATATGCAATGCACATGTTATTAAGCTCCGACTGGTGGTGTGGAGCTTTGTCTTGGAAATAGGTTCTGTGTCTTAGATTTTAATTCTACACTGTTACAGGCACAATCATACAAAGTTTATCAACGCTAGATTGTTATCATAAGTTTTGAAATTTTGATCCACTTCGCCCGAAAGAGTTCATCTTTTGTACGTATCAGATATTTTAAATCGAATAATTTTAAGATGCCTGCTACATTTAAACAGACTATTATGCCCAGACAAATTGCACTTTGTTTTTTATAAGAACGCTGATGCCACGTCTTTAAGGTTTTGCACCTTAAAGATGATGCATCTTGAACATTGCTTAAATTACTTGCTTTCTATAGTTCTTTTCTGTTATATATCAGGATTGAAAACAACCTAACATTAAAAAGAAAGCATGCATATTATGGGAAAAATAGACTGCATTTATAAAGATCATGAATCTTTTTGCTAACAGAATTGATAAAAAAAAAAAAAAGACTGTAAATGAAAAATTCCAGATATTTGTGAATTAACTCTAAAAGAAATGGACACAGAGATGAAATAAAATTAGCAGGAGTAGAAAGTGTTGCGTGGAAGTAAATGGTGATTTTTTTTCTCAGCCTTTTGAAAAACAGAATACAGGGTTCAGTGAAAATAAAATATGGAAACCAAGCTATTGCACAACACTTAGTTTAGTTCTGATTGAGCTTATAGAAGAGTAGTTTGCTGATACATGACCATCTCCTTTTCTTATTTTATTTTGTAAGCTTTTTACAAAAAGTTCTGATTTTTATTCTTTAGCTTTTAGCTTCTGAATTTTTCTCACATCAGACATATTAAATATTTGTTATTGTGATCTTACTTATTTACATGACATTTTTGTTTTTATGAGGGATGACCTGAATGTTGTTAGACTCAAGAAAAATTACTGAGAGTGATCTCTTTCCTAGAAAGGAAGTATTATGTGGAAGGAAGCATATTATTCATTTGAGAGTAAAAAGCAAGAAAGAACTGAATTGAACCTACGGAATTTAAGACATCATGACACTCTTTTTCATTTATTTTTTTATTTATGTCAAATTCTTTCTTCTTTTTGGGAGGGAAGAGCATTGAACGTGATTGAACTATATGCAGGAACTCTGAAATCTGTAAGCCATGATTAGTGTTAGCTTTAACAGATTTTAAATTAAATATATTCTGATACTTCAATTATGCAATTGTATTTATGTGTGAAGTATTATGAAAAGTTGTAGGCACCTCTGATGTCTCTATTTCAGAGCTTAATTAAGTAGTAGGGATCTTGTTATAGGAATTTCAGGAGAGTCTGTGTTAAACGGTCTGCATTTCATATGAAATAGTACTTTGTTAGTGAAGTACATGGGCTGAATGTTTGAATTCCATTTTGTGTTACATATTATTGACAGACTGCTCATTCTAATTGTAGGTTTGTGGAATGGCAAGATGTTATGCATGTGATAACATGCATGTAATGGCAAATATGTATTTAGACTTTAATGCTATTCCTTCTTTTATGTGTGTTGTTTTGTGACTGAGTGGTTCATACGATGTATCAATGCATACCTTGTATCTGAATGGTAGTTACTTATCTGATGATAATTACTTCATCTCTGTAGGAGTTGTCACTGAGTCTCACTTGAAATACCGCGATGACCTTGCTATAGGAATTATATTTTGACAGAGTAATAGGAAGACGTCTCGTAGATTGTAAACTTTTAATTTTTTGTTAATATATGTATGATCTTTCCATTCTTTGGCCTTTTCTGATGTTAAAACAAACAGGAATGCTGAGGCCATATATCTTCTGATGGAGAGTGACTGACAACTCATTCGTGTTCTTGGCTAGTAATACAGAGTCATCTGTAGGTGGAATCCTGTATATACACTTCACTGCATTTTATTGTGAAGCTTACCTGTACTTCTCTTACGTTCCCTTATCATTCATTAAGTAATCATACTTTGCTCCTTTGTATTTTTCCTATTTGAGGAGATGTAAATCTCATTGTCTAGTTTTTGGCAAAACTTTAAGCCAGAGACTGGAAACTTTCCAGGAAAGTACTGGTAGAACCTGGAGTGGAAACCAGGGCCTTCTGAGACCTGCCCTACCTGATGCAGTGCTGCTTTTGGACTGCTTTTGACCTTGCTCACCTCTCCAATAAATTTTATTAGTTGTAAAAACACTCCTTAATAAAAAAAAAAGTAACACAGAACCTGTTGCCTTGGTCACATAAATCTAATGAAGAAATGCCAAGGCCAAGAAGAGATTCCTAGGTCTTTGACATTAACATTCTCATAAATATATGTAAGTAAATAGATCTCGGAGCTGCTCTGCCTGTACAGCTAAAGGGATTCCAAGTCCAATTGTTTGCTGAATTAACAGAAACTATGCAAAAGAAGTGCCATGAGACCCTTCCTGTATTAACTATATGGAGTAGTTAAGCTAAAGCTTATGCACGCTTGTCACACCAAGCACATGGGAAGAAGTTAGTGATTGTCATTTGGTTAAATGGTGTATTGGAGAAGGCACTCCCTTCTTGGTCATCCCACTTGGCCTTTGAAGCAGTTTTTAAAATGATTTTTAAATATTTTTAAATGGGCTGTAAATACAAGTGTGCTGGCTGAGACTGAGGGATTGTCTCCCAGACAAAATAGAAAGAACAAAATATTTTTGTTACATCTTTATATGTATTGTCTTAGAGGAAATACTTTTCTAACAATTGAAAGTCAGTGTTTTATTAGCTCTTTTTTCATTAGTGGTAAAAATCTTAATTTGATTTATTGTTTGCAAGTTAGTTATTGCCTTCCTTTCCCGAGGAATATTTCTGAGAAACAGTCCCCCTACAAAACATTAGTTGTATCTCAGCCATTTTTCAAGTTGTTCCTTTTTTTTTTTTTTTTTTTTTTTAATATAACATCAGATAGGGTACTGTTATCTCATAGCAACTGGAAAATTCCAGCTTCTGATTACCAGTTCCTATAAATAGTTTCAGAATATTTCTTTTATAAGTGGAGCTAAAAATTTGTTGTGGCATAACTTCTGCAAAGAGACTGAAACTGTTGTTGTATTGGAATCAACGACAGTTTTTCAAGAAATCAAGAAATGTCCTTTGTGGTTCTCTTATATGTGGTGCTCTACCTTTCTTTTGGATGATCAGTCACCGGAGAATGAATAGAAAGAGCAAATAAGCAAAGTAACAGAAAATGTTTTGGCCATCCTGTTTATGATCTTAAGGGTATTAAAGAAAGGGGGAGGGAGGGGGGATATCAGGGTTTGTGCCCTTTTTTCTTGATAGTGCTCTGTGAAAAAGATTTGACATGTGACTATGAAGCAAAAACAAAGCTACAAAGTTTATTTTCCTCCCTTCTTGATTTTGCTTGCTATTAGAAATGAAGGTCTTGTCAATGCTTTAGATGACTATGAGGGCTGCATGGGGAACTCTTGGAGTGTGCCAACATAAAAGATTGAATCAAACCATCTTAAATAGGGATTTTTTTGCAAGAAGGGGTCACAGATGTAGGCAAATTAAAGCTTGCTGTTTTTCCTGTATGTGTGCATTAGCACCTGTTTAATTCCCAATTATTAGTTACAGATGTAAAGAGAAACAATAACATTGCATTAGACACTTAGAAGACTCTTAAATCATATCAAAGTTGCCCCAGACACACTTCAGCTAAAGAACAAAGATCAAATTTGACAGTATTGGCATTTTTAAGATAACAGAAAGAGAAAAAATGATTAGGTTTCCTTGAGCAAAAAATCTTCCAGGACTGACTTGCACGTCTTCGTTGAAAATGACATAATTAAAATACAGTTAGACAGAAGCAGGTCATAGGTTTCATTGAAATCAAAGTGAATTTTTCAAGTACAATTTAATATTAAATGTTAATTTAATAATTTAATGGAGAACAGTGAAAGGTCAAGCTGGAATGCAAAGGGTTAAAATGCTGAACAGTGACCTGAACAGGGAGTTGTTGTGTCTCTGAATCCCAGACATACTTTATTAGGACAATCCAGCTGGTTTTCTATTTCTATCTCCTCATTATCAACACGCTTATGGTATGGCCTCTTCCCCCTCACTTCCAATGCCAAGAATTTGGCAGGGACACCATGTGAGGAGGTCAGAGCGATTGAGAGGAAAAATGAAGTTGAGACTGCAGCAGAGATGCAGAAAAAGTGAGTCCAGTCAGTGAAGAGCTAAGGTTTGTTGTTGTTTTCTGTGACTACCCCCAGAGCTTGATTTTTTTTTTTCCCCCTCTAGTGAACAGTCATTGTAGCTCTGTGTGAAATTAAACTACTGACGTGAGGCTTGATACTCATGAAAATGGTGTAAAACAAGAAGAATAACAGTTAACCTTAAGAAACTGCAGATGTAAAATTAATAGAAAAATGAAAAAAAAGAATCTTTGATTTCTTCATCATGTTCAACATCTTTTATTTTAGGAAGAAAGAAAAATTACAAATTCCAGTATTTTTCATAGAAAAAGCAAAGATTTATAAATAGAAGCAGCATACTGTTAAATTGCTGTATGTGTTGGATCTGGCTTTCTCTGGCTGAGAGGAAAAAAAAACCAATCTCCAGCAAATGTTCAAAGGAAGGAAGTGGGAGGAAAAAGTCCTTCTCGCACATTTCCATAGTTTCCATTTCAAAATACATTTATCACTGCTGTATGACAAATACTTTACATCAACAGGTACATCAATTTAATATTAATATTGATGAAACCCACTGCACAATAGCATTGATTAAACAGAAAATAAATTTAACATATTGTGAGTGCAAACCCATGCAAAAGAGAAAGAAAAAAAAGTAAATGGAGAAAATACAGGAAGATTTTCTATAGAAGATCAGTTTCTGTTTGGAACAGTCTCTTTTGTGTTTCATCAAGACAATATGTAGTATTTCTCCTCGGTATGATGTGGATTATCTCAAATTGATCCATGGTTAATACTGTACTAAAAATATTTTTGTTTCATTTTTGTCCTGGCATTCCTCTTTTAGATAATGGGAAAGTGACTTAATTTCTTGTGGGAGGGGGGAGACATTGATTTTGTATTTCTTACGTTCTTAAAATTCCTATAGAAACAGATAGAGATTATGTGTCCGTGAGGAGTGGCAGGATTTAATCTCAACGTTACAGATGTCTTCGTCAGAAGTTTGCTTTCCAGTTTTTACATGATTAATATGTATTCATGACAAACAAGATGTCAGTGGTAGTCTCTGCATTTAAACTGTTGAGACTAAGGCTGATGTTTGGCTCTGTGTTACAGTTCCAAGTTGTAGGGCCAAACGATCTCTTAGCCTCTGTTCAAACCCCATTTTAGATCTGTGGCATGTGCCATGCAGTTTAGGGACTGCAGCCCTTAATATATTGTCTATGCACCCCTTGCTCCTAAGAGGCCTTGATCCTTATAAGTTCTAGATTTCATGGTAAATTACAGTAGGAGAATATTGTCCTGACTAGCATACTGTCATGAATTTCTTAGAAGTGCTAGTGGTGGTGACGTGAGCTTGCATGGAAATACCTAACACATGCAGAAAGGCACAACTTTAAAGTGAGGTGGGGGAAAGGGAAGATGAGAGAGAGGGAGAGACTTACTTTGCTGAAAGGTTGAAGGAAAAGAAACAAAATTCCTCTTACTGGTAAATTCAGGTACCTCCTTAATTGAACAACATGAGCACACAAGCAGGGTGCAGATAATAGACAAAGGAAAAAGAAAGGATTCACTCTGGGCTGGGATTAGAACCTGCAGCTTTCCAGATGTGAAGAATAATTTATACTTAACTTATTCTCCCAGAGGAAGGGAGAACATTTTAGTTGAGTTACGCCTGTAAAGCTAATATTTCTGTATTCCTTTGTAATTTTTAAAGTACTATTTATGCTTTTATTTTTATACTATTCACAATAAACTCATGACGCTTCTGCCCCCTCATAACAGACACCTAACAATGAAGCAGCTTCAATTAAGAAGCAGAACATCAGCCTCTGGCATCTTATTCTGTTGTTCCATCTTTTTTGCTAGGGAGAATTCATTTGTTTCTTAATTAAGAAAAACACCAATAGCATGAAAAATCTGCTTATGGTACCTGAATGGTAATTAGGTGAAAGGTAAAAAAGAAAGACACACATACATTCCAGTAGCAGCCAAAATGAACTTGAGCTGATAAAAATGAACTAAACTACCCTTGCATAAATCGAGGCTGAGAGAAGTGTACAGTCATTATGTCTAAGACAATATGCAAACTATCTTCAAAGAAATCAAATTGCTAGAGTGTTTTCATTTGCATGTATTAACTATTAACATAATGAGGAGAAGTGACATTGGACCCGGATTGTGTGTCTGTTCGGATTGATAACTCTACTGCATCTGCAAACAGGCGCCCAAAAATCAGACTTGTAGTCAGATCAGTGTTGAACTCTGAAGTGTGTACGGTTTATTTTTGCTGTTGTTGTTGTTGTTGTTTTTCTAAATATCTGGAACCCAGAACAACATGCTGGGATGTTGAATACAAGCTGTCCTTTCATTTTTATTCTTTCCAAAGGTGATCCTTCTGCTACAAGCACTTCGTACTCTCAAGGTACGGAAAACAATTTTGAACTTTTTCCATCATGAATATTGTCACATATATAGAAGGTTGACTGATACTGTATGTTGATTTGGAGTTACTGAATGTTTGAGTAATTATTCAGCTACATTTTTGTCTTTCCAGACTGTTCTTTTATATCAAAATGTCCTACTTAAACTGTCAATCACTGTGTTCATGAAGAGAGAGAAAGCTTAGTAGAACCCAGATTTTTGGGAAGGTCAGTTACATGCTATTTTACCTGATAACTTTGGACAACAGTAAGTAATGTTTATGATAAGTTTTCTGCTTAAATAATGGAAATTTGTTTAGATTGTTAGATACTAATATAAGAGCCTTGAAATACATAGAAATATCTTTTGTTAGAGGAGAAAGTGGAAGTGACTTTAAAAAATGAAGATTATTTTGTCAGATTATTCAGGTAAGGAGAAAACATAAACAAAATGTAATTTTTATCATCATTCTCTTTGTCTAAATTTTCCAAAATGAAGTTATTTCTTGCTATTGTGGGTCAAAATCATTAAAAGAATATTGTTTTGGAAGGAGGTACCCACTGGTGAAATGGAATGGGAAGCAGCCATGTACAGTCCTTAAAATAAAGAATTCATGGTGTTAGCGTAATTTAAGATAAAAATACTCAATAATTGTCGCATTGTGTTTATACATACATGCCACCTTTTGATGTGAATTATATCATGTGCTATCCTTGTACTTTTAGACAGTGACAAAACAGTGAATACCTCTGCATTGCTGGAAGAAGTACATAAGAATTCCATCTGTGAATGTAAAGCCATCTTCAAAAAGGGCAGAAGGGATTCCCTGATGGCTCTTGGAGGCTGTATGCATCTGTTTCTCTACATAGCCCAGCAATCATGTGAAAACTTGGGTTTTTGAAAAAAAAAAATATTCTTAAGGCAGCCTGGTGGTCTGGATAAAAGTATGGGGAATATCTGTCTAAATAGTGGCTTATGTAGAAGAAGTTAGCTTGCATAAGTAGTTGGATACTTTAAATTTAATAATATATTTAAAAATCCTTAATGAAAAACACATTATAATAATGGTATTATGACAACACAAACTTCTTGCAACTATTAGTAGTTCAGGAAGAAGGTGATAACATGAATTCTTGATTTTTTAAAAATATTTTGTTTGTTTGTTTCATGTACTCAGATGTCCAGTAAATGCATAAATTCACAGTGAATTACATTTATGGATTTGGAAACTGACACTGAAGCATTCTGGTCAAAGTTTCTTATTTTAGGTTTCTGAAGTAATGTTTTTACTTTATATTGTAACAAAGATTTGATCAATGTAGGAACACTGAAAACAAATATTATATCTTTTGCAATTTGTGAAAGTTTGAGTAGGATTTCCCACAGTCTTTATGGAGGATATTCCAGTCCTTATTATGGTTTTATTTAAAGCCTGAGAATTAGCCTGTTGTTTTCCATACTACAACCTATTATGCTATTTGTCATTGGAAGATTGGTATAGAAAGGTATTTACAGTGGAAGTGAAAATGTCTGTAAGAAGTTGTGGAATACAAATCTCCTGTAAGGGCATATTAGAGAATTCTGTAGAATAGAAAACTTTGTATAGGATAATCTGAAATTCAGATTATCTCTACACATTCAGTTGAGTTCCTGTTCAATGCTATCTTAAAATTTATTACACTAACTTTTTACAGAGACAATCCTGAGATCATGGATTATGTTTCTTTTTGTTGTTGTTTTTTAAATTATATGTAGAAATAAATTACTTAAAGTATAGATATATTTTACCTGATAGCTATACATTTTCAGTGTCTGAAGATTTTACTTTAGGGCTTCTGTTTTCTTCTTTTGTAGCAAAGAAGTTAACTTTCCAAAGAAATTAAATGAAAGAAAGAAATGAATTTTCTTACATTATGTTGGGCACTTAATAATGATGAAAATATTAAGATGCAGCCAGTAATTAGATACCACACCTGCTAGCATGTGCCATGACTACCTTTTGATCATGAAATAGAAGTGAAATCTGAAGTATCGTAAGGTATATAACAAATTTATCTTTTATTTGTATCCACCTCATGAATTAGTCAGGTGAAAAGACATAAGTTATCAAATTGTTTTAAATGTACTTTATGTTTAAAAAAACATTACCAAGACTTGGATATTTTACCTTTAAAAAGACTTTACTGTGTTTTTTTTTTTATGTGTAAAAAGGTATTGTATTTTAATAATCCTAATTAACGTTAAAATATTGCTTAATATTCAAATTCTACATTTGCATGATTCCACAAAGGGAAGCATATTCTCATTAGCTCCGTTAGGATACAGAATGAGTAAGTATTCATCCTTGTGTATCAGCAATTTTATCTCCTATTTTTCAAATTCAGAAATTTTATGTGTCTGAAATGGTGTATGTGCATGTACTTATATATGAAAGTCCGTGTGGGCATAGGTACATGCACAATATTAGGAGGTTTACAGGCAGGCTACTCTGAAGAAACCAAGAGAGAAGTTTTAAGGTCTTGTATTTTTTATTACAGTTTCAGATAGATTTTGGGGGAGAGATTTTTTCTTCCTCCTTCTTGTAATACCACTAGAGAATCTTGAATAATTTTTTGTTAGCGCTGATATCATAAGCATATGTGGGATACCAGGTTGTGATAGACATGCCCTAATTTGTAGATTCCATTTTTTTTCAGAAGCAGAATTGTATGTGAAATTGCTTATCAGTATATTTTTGTATATGATACAGGGAATTGATCTGGATTTAAAGAAAAGAGGGTATTCTGTAGTGCTATGACCTCTTAGCCTTAGGCAGGATATAAAAAATACTGTCTTGAGGACCAAATACAAATAGGAAAGTTCTTGTTTTTTTCCCTACCTTACATTTATGAAAACGACTACATTTGTAGATTTGATTGAAAAATAACCTGTTTCACATTTTGGGAGCTCTGTTTCGTTTCTGGTTATGATGTGTATGTTTTTGATGTCTGGATAGTAGGAACTGTGAAAAATGTTTAAAATCCACCTTTTAAAATTTGCTGCTTCCTGTGGAGATCAAAGGCCTCGGTCATTTCTTTCACTAAAATGGGAGTAGTTGATAGGAGAACTCAATGTCAAAATCTGTTGTACCTCATAAAACAGAGTTTGGAGTTTGGATTATGGAATCTGATACTTTCAAGCTGGTGGTCATCCATTCATGTCTAATGCTAGTCCCGTTTTCCATGGTAAGTGGCATACAGGCTGGAAATAGTGCTATTGCATACAGAATCCCGGTTTCCATATACTGAAAGTAAATAGTAACAATAATAGTAATAAAATATTTCGTAACTCTGTTAATGTTCCTAAAATAGTATTATAATTCAGATAATGTAAAAGAATGGTAAAGTCTGTAGTGGTAGTCCTAGAATTAGTCCCCTTATTTATAGATGCTAAAGAATTCCCTGTGAAAAGGGAAGAAGTAACCATAAATTTGTAATCATTGGAGAGAAGGAAGGGTCAATACCAGCTGTGATAGAACTGTAAAACTGACCTGTTCCTTACTCCTGCACTGAATAAGGGCTCCTGGAAAGTTTACATTTATTTGACTATGCTGTATGATGCTGTATTGTGTGGCTGTGTATGGACTGGCAAAACAAAAAGTAAATTACTTTTCCTTAGTGGATATGATTTGCATATAGACGAATTGTCATATGAGTCTGTAGTGTAAAGTTTGAATTTTGTTTAAAATCTTGTAAAAAGTTTATTTTAATTTTTCTTAAAGGAAAAATAATGGAGTATCCCGTATGAAAATTTTAAATAGTGATGGTATAATGTGTCTGCCCTATCACAAAGAAATGAAATTTGAGTCTTATGTTAATTGTTATTTATTCATTTATATTTTTAAAGAAAGCTTCTCAAGGATTTCCAGAAAAAAATCAGCTACTGAAGCACCATTTATATAGAAGTTTACTGTATTACTTTTGACCACTGGTTGTACATATTTTGGGAACCTTAATCCGCCCCGAGGTTTGAATGGTTGGTCAGATTTTTTTTTATTTATTTATTTTCTTTTTTTCTCCAATACTTAGGTCGAAATTAGCTGTAGTTTAGTGACATGCTCATTGGTATGTATTCAGGTGTGTGTGTGTGTGGGGGGGGGGGGGGGTTGTTTGTATCTTTTCAGTTTTGCTTTGGGTTTTGTTCTTTGCTTTAACATCAGTTAAGAAAGGACATTTGCCCTGAGGTCATAGAGGGCCTCTCTGTGAATTTATGTGGTCCTCTGGTCCTTCAACGTGCATTATCAGTCTCCTGTCTTCTTTTTGTGATAGATGTTAGAAGAAGAGTAATTCCCAGATGTCTTGCCAAAGGCTTATGCAGGACATTACCACAGAAACTAGATAGTTTTAAATTAAAACACCCAAAAAAGATTTTTTGTTTAGTCACAAAGTTCAGCTTCTGCTTCCCCCTATCTGCACTTTCAGTGCACTGCACTGGGTGTGCTATTTTGAATATCACATTGAAAAAGCACAAAAAAGGAAATACCAGAATGGGAATAGACCATAGAGAATATTGATGAGATAAGGCATATCCTGATAGATAATGTATTTCTTTCAAGGCATCAGAAGCAATAAAAAGCCTCAATACTTACACCATAGAAAAAAATGAGCTCTCCTAGTCTTCTAATTTCAATAATGTTATTAATGTGTTACTAGCTTAAACATTCATTATTTTTGATTTTAAATGTAAAGAAGCACTGTTAGTCTACTTCGCTCTATCTTAGATTTTGAAACTTAACCTCAATGAACAGGTCATCAGTGGTTCCTCAGATTTTGTACTAGGCAACTACTGCAGTGCTTACAATGCATAATGTCTGTGAGAACATTTTCTTCATTCTTTGGGCTGACACCAACCACTGGTCATGTAAGATGCTTTTCTAGTATAATCTGAAGATGAGATTGAAAACAACTGCTCTTAAGAATAGAGTAGATATCTTAGGGACTTAAGTGTATTTCTTGTAGAATATAGTATAATATTTCTATTTGTTTCCAAAATAAATATACATAACTGCATATGTCATTACCTTTAGAATTTAATGCAGCATGACTTTTTTTTCCTATGTTATTCCTGCTAAAGGTGCGGGGAAAGAATAATATTAAATTTGGGGAGTGGAAACCAAGTTACAATAAAGATTATTCTGCATGTTTTTTATTTTATTTTTTTCTTGTTAAGTTGCTCAGATACCACGACAGGAAACTAAAGATACTAAATTAAAATAGATTAAGGTTCTTATTAAAATTGTGCTTCTAATGCTTTCTTACTGTTAATTTTAGAGTAATATTTACAACTTTAGTAAAGTATGAAAAATAAATACTTTTTTCCCAAATCCGGTGTTGATATTGTGTATTTTTAAACACCTTTCTAATGTGGCAATACTATATATACCTTTCTAGTGTGTGTCCTTTGAAGAACACACATGACTCTTAATTTGGCTGATAGCCACAAGACATGTATCATACAATCCGGAGATAAGTGGAGGGGAAATATTGTGAGTGGCTCACAAGCAGAAGACGGCAATAGGTGCCCAGTGGTACCACCATTTTGTTACAGAATGGGTAAGCTGCCTGTGCTGCTGGTTCTGAGAACAACTGAATAATATCTTGAGCTCACCCTTCTGGCTCACCCTCTCCCACATGTGGGGATCGAAGCCCTCCATCAACCTTTTGCTGGCAAACTATACAATAATTCCTGTGTCACAGCTTTAATATGCAGGTAGTACTTGTTGCTGTCGAAAACAAATGTGTCCAAACACCTTTCTTAAGCCATTTCTCTTCAAACGTACGCATGCATTCCAGCCTAATGTTGTAAAAGCAGTATAATTTTCATATCAAAATTTTAAGAATATGTGTTCACTTCTACAGAGAAGATAAATTCAGAGTCTTGGAGGGAATAAAGCTTTTAGAGGTGAGGAGATCACAATAGAAATGCAAAATGTTACAGTAATTTCTATAGAAATGTGAAATGCACCTCTGTTTCTTCTTGGCTTTGTTTATAGTTGTAGGATTTTTTTTTTTTTTTTGTGGAGAAGATAAGCACATGTGCAAGGAGAAGGCTGAAATCTAATCCATCCAAATGAAATCTTGCTGTCTCAAGGAAGATTTAATAAAAGACAGTAACAGGTTTTTGGGTTGAGTTTGTAGTTCCAACTGGAATGATAAGTCACATTTAAGTACTTTATCAAAATGATCGAATATATTTAATAAACACATATTAATGTTTCATAGTTTTATCTTGATCTTTGAGCACTAATGATCTTCTCTGAAATTATATCAAATATTGTCACAAGAAGGTACAAAAATTGGAAAAAATACAATGTAAACTGTCAGGTAGAGGAAAAATTCAGTTTGTAGTTGATACCGTAAAACCACTTGAACTTGCTTAAAATATTTACAGTGCTTTTGCTAGTAAATTGGCTCCTGGCAGTAAGAATGATCTAGCTAGCAGGCTAGGTAGCAGGCTACCAGCCTGTACTGGCTGGTTACCCATGCCGTGTAGTAATCAGTGGTTAATCGATAAGCTACAAATTGAAAGGTGAAGAAAAATTACTTTAGGATATTTGGTACAATAAGTTAGATAATATTTCTTCTAATTTTTGGAGGGGGAAATGTGATTAAGATACAAGAAATGGAAATCCATACAAAACCGTCAAATTGTTAAAATATTCAAATGTGCCTTACTGTAACAAGAAAGCAGTGTAATGTACTGAAATCAGCAATAGAACAGCTGTGTTTTAAAGGACAGTACTTTGAATGTCACTTGACAATTTGCTTTCAATTAGAAGTAATTTACAGGAAGATGCCCACAAGCTAATCTTTACAGGATAATTAAGTTCCATTTTCTTTACTTTTAATTAAAAAGCAGAAAAGATTTAGCTGATCCATAAAAAATGTTCTGTTTAAACATTCATCAGACTTCACACTCTTTTTTTTTTTTTTTTTTTTGTTATTTGTTGTAGCAGATGTTATCAAGACTGCAGTCTGCTCTGTTTTAAACCCAGTTTATTTGGTAAGTGAAACACAAGTTGCAATAGGCGTGTACAGCTGAGGTATGATCATTTAGCTTCTCTGTATTTGAATAGCTTTAAAATGATATCCATACCATGAGCTTTAATCTTGCTCTTTCCATTGCTTGCAGTTGTGAAAGAAAGTGAAGCAGATGAGCAGCTCTGTGGATGTTAATATTATTTTCTCTTGTTTTTGTTAATTTTCTAATGCTGTTAAAACCTGAAATAATGTAGATGAAACCAAGCATCTTTGCCATGAAACTTGCGTGTTAGCAAAGTTGTCCACGTGCCTTTGGATTTGATGAAGAGAAAAGTAAATAAAGTTCCTTTGCTGATTTCACATTAAAAAAAGAAAAAGTGCAGTGTATGAATGAATGTCTAAACATCCAAGTGTACATAATGGAATGATTTTGTGGTAAGTTCTTAAAGAGAGATATATCTGTTTCTTCCAGATATTTTGTCATCATCTTTGTAGCTTTAAAGAAGAGAATGGAAATGTAGTTCTTGATTTTGAATCTGTCATTTTAAAGCAAATTCAGACAGTGGAAGAAATCACACACTGAGGGCTTGTTTAATTTTAAATTGATATCAGAATGTATGCTGTGGAAAAATTCTGCATATAAAACTGAAGCTTTTCTTCATGCTTTTCTGAAGTATGAGATCTAATTATTTGTTGATTTACACTGGTATGGCCCCAGTTACTTCAAGGGGCATGTGGGGATTTATGCCAGTATGAAACAGCGCTATCATAGAAGGGACCTTGGAGATGATCTAGTTCCAACCCTCTGCCATGGACAGGGATGTGAGCCACTAGATCAGGTTGCTCAAAACCCCATCCAACCTGGTCTTGAACACCTCCAGAGATGGGGCATACACAACCTCTCTGGGCAACCTGTTCCAGTGCCTCACCACCCTCTGAGTGAAGAATATGCTTCTAACCTCTAAGCTAAATCTACCCACTTTTAGTTTAAAACCATTCTCCCTTGTCCTGTCTGATTGAGCAAAAAGTCACTTTCCACCTTTTTATAACCCCCCTTTATGTACTGAAAAGCTGCAATGAGGTCACCCCGGAGCATTCTCTTTTCCATGCTGAACATCCCCAGGTTTCTCAGCCTTTCTTCATAGGAGAGGTGCTCCAGCCCTCTGATCAACTTCACGGCCCTCCTCTGGACCTGTTCTAATAGACCCACATCCTTCTTGGGCTGAGGGCACTCCAGGTGGAGCCTCACAAGAACAGAGCAGAGGGGGACAATCACCTGCTGGCCACTCCTCTGTTGATGCAGCCTAGGATGCAGTTGGCCTTCTGGGCTGCAAGCTGGCTCATGTCGAGCTTTTCGTCTAGCACTGCTACAATGTTAACAAAAATACCTGAGTACTTGTCTTATATCTGAACTATCTTCATGAATATTTAATTTTTAATTGGGCAAGTCAATGATTCTTTTCCATAATTGCTTTTGAACTGAGAAGAAATCCACAGAATTATAGAATGTTTTATGTTGAAAGGAGCTTCCAGCAATTATCCAGTTCAACTTCCTGATCAAACCAGAATCAGTTTTGATCTGGTTCCTAGTCAAGTTTTAAACATCTCCAGGGATGGAGATTCAACAGCCTCTTTACATAACCATTTCTACCTTCACTGTGAACTATTTATTCCCTAGTACTTAATCAAAATTTCCATTGCTGTATCTTTTGTCCATTGCCTCTTGTGCTAGTTTGCTACGCACCTCAAAGAGGAGTTGTCTCCTCTTATACCATTCCATTAGATATTTGAAGACTTCAGGAAGAACTCTTCCTAAAGCTGCACATTCTGTCTCTTTTGAGCTTCCTTGCTGTAGCTCCCTGGCAATCTGTGGATCTGTGACAGACTCACTACAGCATATGTATGTCCGTCTTGTAGGGGAACCCCAGTCTGGACGTGGTACTCTAGATGTGTTATCATCATTACTGAATAGATTGGAATAATTACTTCCTTCAGCCTTCTGGCTAGACTCTTGCTCGCATCACAGTATGTGTTTGGCCTGCACTGTTGCAAGGGTGCACCAATGTTTGACGCTCTTCTAGTCTACGAGGATCTCTGAGTCCTTTGTAGCAAAGCTGTTTTTTGGTAGGTTGGTCCCCAGCCTGTAATGGTGGATGAGATTAACCTGTCCCAAATGCAGAGCTTAGTATTTGCATTTATCAAACTTCATAATGTATCTGAAAACCCACTTTTCCAGGTCTCCTCTGAGTATTAGCCTTGCCCTGCAGTGTGTCTCAGCAGCTCCTACCAATTTGATACCATTTCCCAACTTGCTGAGGGGACATTCTATCCTATTGTTTAGACCATTGATGAAGACATTAAGCCATATTAACTCCTGGGAGAAACTTCTAATAGATGGACTCCAGTTGGATTTGATACTGCTAACAACTACCCCTTAAGGCTGGTGATCCAGCTAGTTTTCACTTACTTTAAAAAAATACTAATGCAACCCATATTTTACAAGGTAAATATTCTGAAAATATTGTTAAATTTTGGAAGTAAAATTATTTTATATTATTATTTATCTTCCTAAATGTATACTAGAATTACAGTATCTAAATACACCAAACTGTTCTGTATAGCAGTTTTTGACTTAATAGTTCTTAGATTTCTCAAGTTCTGGATTTTCTCTTATGTTAGTAAATTGATTAAAGGGTTTATGGATTTAAACGCAATGTCTTTCTAAATATACCTTAGCATGATTAAAAATATGATAGAATATTTTTTGATGAAATCAAGAGCAGTCAACTTAGTCTGTAAAGAACATAAAAAACAACTTCCCAGAATCATTCTCATATAGAATTTTTTGATAATTTAAGGTTTAGACCTGTCCTGCTTGGAGAAATTCTCTAGCTTACCTTTTTAATCTGTGTTAACGTTAGCTAAGCTAATTGTTTGTACAGTGTTGGCCAAACATGCATTTTTAGGAAACATTTAATACAATCTATCCAAATGCTGAACTCTTCCTTCAGTTCTAACAGGTTTTTACAATTACAACATACAATTTCCTTTTACAATTTTTTTTTCATAGAGTCATTAAGAAGCAGAAGGAAACGAGAAAGTAATGTTGAAATTTGAATATTTGTGTGTGTTTATAAATATCTAAGCACGTTAGCTTTCACCAAAAATCATAAGGAAAAATGAGAATACTCATATGAGTCATGTTTAAGAAATAAATAAAAGGTAGAAGACTGTGTGGAAATATATTTGAACACATGGTTGTTCAAAGAAAAGTCATGTCATATGCAGTTAAATAAACAGATGATTTATATGTTAGTCCTAGTGTAAGAGTCTTTAGCTATCTAATTGTTTGGCAACCAAGATAAGCTAATTGTTCAGGTTCCTCTATAGGAACGGAAATAAATAATTGCATAGGGTCATTCATTCTTTCAGCTTTGCACCCTAATTCAAGAATCACTTTAAACTGGCATGCTACTGAGAAAGACAGTGTTGACCACTCTTTTTTTAGCTATCATTTCTTAGAGCAGTTCACATGTGGCACAAATGTTTGTGTCCGTAGAGTAAAGTAGGGGAAGAAACTGATCCAAGTGAAGACCAGCTTTGCTCCCAGCCCCCATAGTTTGATTTTAATTCAAATCAATTTCTTTATCTAGTTCACCTGATGGCTGTGCAAATACTTGTGCTAAACCAACAAGGAAGGCAGGGTGACTATTAGAGCAAGCAGGAAGGTATTACAGCCTCTTTTGGGAATGCAGCCTGCTGGTGTTGGCATAAGGAGATAATACTACACGGTTAGATAGCTGTTTTAGGGTGGAATTGCTCTGTGATACTTTAAAATATGCTCTGCTTTGTTTAAAGTAGTAGGTAGTGAGATGTAAGTAGTGTAGCAAATACATTGGTTGTTCATTGCTTATACTAATAATACAAAAAACAGAATAGGATGAATCTTGAATGAGAATTTTGTAAGAGATAACTGCGTATTTTTTTTTCTTATATGCTGTAGAGTCTCTTTACGTATGTATACACTTACAGAAGTAAACTTTATGTGGATACTTTTCTTGAAGATATTCTGATTTTTTTTTTTTCATGAATAAAGAATACAGGCTCAGATTCGTGAGAGAAATTATATTCTTTAAATATTTGCCTTAGAAGGAGAGAACTAGATAGAAGCATGTTAAGCCTTTGTCTGTGATACTGGTTGTCTTTGATTTTTTTATTTAATTTAAATAAAATTATATTGCATTACCATGTTTGACCATATAGATTTGCTTTAGCAGTGCAGTAATGTATTCATGTTACATTTGATTACTTTTTGGTAACTGGATAGTGTAAGTGAATCTGAATGCTATAGGGGATTCAGTCATAGTTTCAAGATAGAAGTCTTAAAGAATCATTTGAAATATACGCTGGGTCCTTTAATACTGTGGGTATATTTTGAGTTGAAGTGTTCAGTCACTTTATTAGTGAAGTTCATACTATTTGTTTTGAAAAATAGGGAAAACTAGGATAATTTGAAAAGATATAAATAAAATAATAGATTATTTTGCTCCTTTGAATGCCAGAAGTTGAAGGTAATTTATTTTAGTTGCTTATTTTTTACTAAATGATGTAAAAATTGCATTGACATGTCATTGAAATTTTTTTTCTTGATGACATTTTAGCATTACAACTGTAGCATAACTACCTAAATTTCTATGCAGAGCAAGTTTCTCATTTTAAAAATGTTTTGCCTAGCTTCAGAGTGATTTGCACTTACCATCTTGTAAAAATATTCTCAAATAAAGAAAAAAAATATTATTTCAATTTTTCTTTCACAGAAAAGTGATCTCAATTCCTGTTTAATGCATTTTTTTTTCATATTTCTACTGCTTTTCTTCCCACTATCAATTTTGCATCTGAAATTTTAGTGCTGTGGTGGTGGATCTGTCTCTACTGTGTTTCATTATGCCATGTATTCATATGTAATTAAAATAACTCCTTCAGGAAAACAATTATTTCATGATATTTTTTCTCATCATTGCTCATAAAATAACTTTTTGTCCTTTTGTTAAATAGGCTTCATGTTGTATTTTAAATTTATGGCACAAATTGTTTGGAAGGATGACTTGTTTAAGGTGGGGGGAGGAAAGGGTGCTAATGGAGTTCAGACAAACAGTAATTAGCTAGGCCAATAAATAGGATAATTTAATAAATGATTTATAAGAGTAAGGAGTAAGATGCATAACAAATAATTACTGGATTTTTGTGCTTAATTTATGAGCAGAAAGTCAAGGTGTAGGCAGGGGAGGGTGTCTCAGAGGAAATGTTGAATGTGGTATTACACTAGGTATAATACAATACTAAATTATAATAACTAATATTATTTAGTATTTAAAAATACTAAATCACTGTATCTAAGAATATTATAGTATTCTAAAAATCATATTTCACAAAAACAAATACAGTTTAGCATTGAGAAATGTGCAGGTTTGAATTGTAGCAAACAGTGAATCTGCGAGAATTCAGAAAGCTGAGGAATAACTGGAAAGATTTTATAGTCATAATTATCTTTTGGGTAAATTCAGCCATTTCGCGTTAGACTTGCTTTTCTTTAGAAATTTTTATGAATGCACAAAAGCAGTCGGAAAAAGTTCTGTATGTGTATGAAGAATGGAGGGAGAAAGGAACCTCTTTAGGGAAGTGGCATAGTCTGCATGGACCTGAAGGAAATGCAGTATTATGTAATGGAAAGACACGAGAATTGTTGGGGCAAG
The DNA here is from genome assembly GCF_009769625.2 of Cygnus olor. Lineage (NCBI taxonomy): Eukaryota > Metazoa > Chordata > Aves > Anseriformes > Anatidae > Cygnus > Cygnus olor. Next base: position 140,754,292 of record NC_049170.1, read on the forward strand.
TTGCAGTTAATTTTCACTAGTTCTGCATATTATTTCTGTTGCTTCTGAAATTTCATTCTTCAGTTGCAGTTAAAAATATAGAAATATAGAATATTCAAAAGAACTTATTTATTATCATAGTTACTACAATATTTTTACCCCAGGGAGGGAAGAGATGGGCCCACGGGGTAGGGTGTATTGTTGGATGTGGTCACTTTCTTCAATTCTCTTATGTTAGATTAGGCATATCTAACCTCTCCTACTGAACGAGTGTCAATCCAATACCCCCTACTGAAGAACAGTTTTGTACAACCAAAGTATTTTGGGGAAGCGAGTCATCTAACCTAGTGTTAATGATCTACAAGGTAAGTATTTAGTTGTTTAAGCTTTCCTTAGAGGTGGTGGTTGGTTCTTTCTGGGAATTGAATTCTGCCATCATAACATATTTGTCCAAAAAAAAGCTGGGATGATCCAAAATAAAGTGGATTAGATTAGACAGCTGACCTTTAGGTGCTTATTATTGATATATGAATTCACCTTTTACATGATAGTTGAGCATATATTGTAGAACTAATACAAGGATAAGTGAGCACTGGCTGTATGTAACACTACGTATAATTTCTAAAAATCATAGTTTGTAAAACCTTACTCTTTAAAGTATTTACCAGAAGTTAAGCGACAAATCCTATCAGCACGCAGAGCAAATTCTTACAATCATAAAAATGAGTGCATCAGCTAATGGTGGTCTAATGCACCTTTGCAAAAATTAAGCTGCAGCTAACTTTTATTTTACCCCTGTTACTACAGGGTAAACATTTTCTTTCGTAAGAAAACAATGAGTGTGTTTGATGGTCGCATTATATCTCAAGTTTTTTTTTTGTTTGTTTTTTTTGCCTCACTTGGTCATACTTGTATTTTTCTACGTACCTAATTTCAAATTACATCAAGACAAAACCAACAATTTCAAAAATACTTAAGATAGAACTGTTTTTAAAACAAACATTAATCAACAATTGTTACATTTATAATAAAAAGATCCATTAAATATTTTTCTGAAATTTAACAAAATTAGAGACACTAAAATTTTATTTTTAAAATAGTTTTTTTTTTTTTTTTTTTACTTTGTGGTACACACTTTTTGTGTAAATACGTATAATATTTGAACATAAATGAGAGCCTACTACTACACAAATCAGGTTGTATCATCTTTTAAATGATTTAAATACTTAAGAATTTTGTAAAATGGCATTGGCAATATTCTAAAATATTTTTGGTTTATTGCTGTTGTAGTGCAATGTTCATCTACTTATTTTAGTCTCTACTAAAAAGAGGTGTGTTGCTGCTCCAGAGGTGTCAAAAGAGTTATAAAAGTTCTTCTAGGCCTTTGGGAGGTACACATGTTTAAACCACATTAACATGCCATACATAAATATAATGCAATATGTGTATATATATATATATATATATACATACACATTCTGAAGAAAAAGTTATGCTGAGTGCAGAATAACCAATTTCAAAGGAGCAGTTTTCTTGATCTTCTCCTTTTGAATGTAAGTGCAAAAAGGAATTTATTTTATTTATGTAGCACCTTTCATTACTGTCAAAAACCTTGAGGCACCATATAAGAAAATAAAATCAGAAGTGATAAAATAAATACAAAATATAAAACAATGTCCCCAGGATTTCTAAATGGGAAAGAAGTTCAAAGGAATGGAATATATACATACCTTGTAAATTCTAGAAAAGAGTTGATGCTTTTAAAAAGAAGTGAAATAAACAGATTTTGTGGAAGGCTCAGAACTTCAGTGCATTCCCTTTAGCAGCCTTTCTGTGCAGTGACAAAGTTTGTAAATAGTGAGTGGTATCTAAATGGTGATATCCATCAGAACTCAACTGAAAATCAACTCTCACTTGTACTCAAGGTCATGTACCTGAGGGCTTTAAAATAAAGCAGAAGGGGACGTATATAATGTCACTACGTTACTTTTAGACATACTCTTTAACCTCTCCTACAAAGAAAGGCTGAGAGAGCTAGGGCTGTTCAGCCTACAGAAGAGAAGGCTTTGGAATGACCTCACTGTGACCTTTCAGTACTTAAAGGAGACTTATAAAAAAGTTAGAGAGTGACTCTTTGCTCAATCATATAATGACAAGACAAGGGGGAATAGTTTTAAACTAAAAGAAAGTAGATTAAGTTAGGAGGAAATTCTTCACTCAGAGGGTGGTGAGACACTGGAACAGGTTGCCCACAGAACCTGTGGATGCCCCATCTCTGGAGGTGTTCAAGACCAGGCTGGAGGAGGCCCTGGGCAACTTGATCTAGTGGGTGGCGTCCCTGCCTATGGCAGGGGGGTTGGAAGTATCTTTGAGGTCCCTTCCAACCCAAGCCGCTATATGATTCTATGAACAGAAAGTGGACGTATTATGGTGATCGTAGCCACAGATTGCAAACAGAGGTTGGGATGGGATTGCACTCAAAATCCAAATTCCCCGACATGTATATCTGTTCTGGAGAATAGTTATTTGAAAATGAAAGTAAGATTATTCATCTTTAGCTCCCAATAAACACTTTCAGTGAGATTGGCACTAAAATAAATTTTTCTTCACGCTTGACCACTATCTAACAAGACTTTTGGAAGCCTTCACCTATGGCCTTTCCTAAGCTGTGAAGAAAGAGATCTGTTTTGATCATCATAGCTTATGGTGGTGAAAGTCCTTAAAGATGAGGAAAAAGGAAAAATGGCAAATGGTCAAAATTGAGAACACTTCTGGCACTGTAACGTAGAGATATCAGGAATTCTTATAGTACCGGTATAACAAGTACCAGTATAAGCCCTTCAATAAGTATGTTACATTTGGAAAGAAACTTAAACAGATATGTCAGATGAACCCACAAAGTATTTTTTCTTCTTCCCAGAGAAGGTTGAATCTGACACCTTTATGCTTATGAGAGAAGAATATATATATTTTTTTATTGTTTACAAATATACTAGTCTAAGCCTAAACGACCTATAATGTGCTGTGGCCTATTAGCTACAAGGTAAATATACAGTATTTGATACTAATAATTACTGTTGTATGACAGCAATAGACTCTCATGAAGCTATATAGACCTATTTTCTTCAACTTATGTTAAAAAAAAAAAAATAAATAATTTTTTACATAGGCATTTACATAACATAGGCCTAAATGACTTCTCTGTTTTTTCCTTCATAGATCTCTTAATCATCTTGGAACTTTGGTGTCATGCATCTGGCTTGGAGATACTTAAATGTGCAAGTCCACTGTAGCTCTCTCTATAGCGACTGGGGAGAATACTGCTACTCAGAATGATTTTCATAACAACCAACACAATCAGAGAGAGCTGCCTAGTAGGTAGTGCAGAATGTGCCAGTATCACATAAGAATTTACACACTGTGTTTGCTTTAATTGGCACCCAGATGGTTAATTAGGTAATTGGTGAATAGGCAAGCAGGGTAATATATCTCAAGGTGTCTACTTATACAACAGCTATGATAGTTAAAACATGGAAAACCCTTTCTCCTCCTGAAAGGTACAAATCAACAGACCTTTTTTTCCCTGAAAAGCATGCAACTGCTAGATGATAGAAATGCCTGTGTACTGAATGCTCTGTATTACCTTATAGTCTTAGGGATGGTCTGAGGGATGAGAGATATTTGTTATAATCTTAGGAGATCGTACATTTTATTTCCCTCTTACTTCGGTCTTAGTCGTCATTCCACTATACCATTTCATAATTGGGCAAAGTGAAAATGACCTTTGTTTTTCTGTTTTTTTTTTTTTTTTTTTTTTTTTTCCTCTGAGATTTGCTGTCATTAATTCACACAAGGTATACTCAAGTCAGGCTATTTAGCTGGAGGAATGTTTGGCTAGAGAATCATAATTCTTCTTAGAGATGAACATTGAGCTGTTCAGCCATGCCAAGATGGAGGCATGTGTAAAAGCAAAAATTTATGGAATAGTCTCTAGCGTTATTACAATTTTCAATAGTGCAGAAGGCTAGACAGAAATGTTGAGGGTCATAATTTTCAATGCAAGAGTTCAAATGCTGTTCAAATAATATATTTAGGCCCTAATTTCCCTTTTAGATCTACACCTTTGGTGCTTGAAGTTGACTTCTAGCCTAGACACATTGACAGGTGCATTTAACAACCACTTTTTAGAATGTATAAATCTCATCAGCTTTGTGTAATTGGTTTAAAGATCAGTGACTTAGCTTTGGTCCTGAAATCCAATAGCATTGACTAGTTTGTGACCATGTTGCTTAGGGCTGAGACATCTATGGCAAGTTTTATCTTACGGAGATCTAGCTGGAATGATCAAAACAGAGTCAAGAAGTGAGATTTTAGTTCAGTGATGCCTGTGACCATAGATCCAGTGGTTTTGGGTCATTTCCTCCCTATCTTCTATTTACTAGAGTAGTTGTAGATTTGATTTAGGTTCCATCTAGACCAATAGCTGTAGATCTAAGATGATTTTCAACAGTAAATCCAAACTTACTCACCCATGTATGAACATACTTGCTTTTCTTCTGGTAAATCAAGTCTGACTGTAGACGCTTTCAAATGAGCAACATCTGTGCTGCTTCTCCTCTTTATCTTTCCCCTTTCTAAAAATTTGTTTGAATTTAACCAAAAATGTGAATTTAATTATGGAAAGCCTGTCAGTCTTCAGATTATTGGATAATCTGTGTTAACGGCACATCTTTTATGAAAGAAGAATTGAGATCACCATCAAATACATTTTTAAACCAAGCCAATATGACTTTTGTTTGGGCAAGCAAGTGATCTGATCCAAGTCCTCAATAGGAGGACTGAATAATAGACATCTGGCTATCCGAATATGAACTACTAAAATTACTGCTACATAGTGAAAATTAGTAAAATGAACCATAACTGTAATCTGGACATTTTTTTTGCCTTAGTTTCTACCTTGTGAAATTCTGGAAGTCAGTTAGTGTGTACTCGGATGGGTGTAACTGATGTCAGAATCAGATCAAAGTGCCATTACTAGTACTTTCAAGTAATTGTACTCTTAACTGCATCTGAAAAAATAAAGGCTAGGTTCAAAATCACTCCTGAAATGGCTGTGTTTTGCTTCTAGTCTTACATGGCCATCTATCTATAATGAGCAGTCACTTCACATTTTTCGTATGTTATATTAAGGTTTTCTAGTACTTGCCTTTCTAGAGTTAAAATTAAAACTTTGATCATTGTTTGTCTTAAAGCAAAGCTTCATGAAAAGGCCCAAAGGTTTGAATTAGGAGCAGTTACAGCTTCTGTTCCTGGCTTAATTGTAACTTAGTTGATTAGCAAGTACTTTGTGACAAGCAGTAAATTTCCATAGGTTGATGTTGCAGGGCTTACCTATCAAACACAAATGACCTAGAGGGCTGGTACCTGACTGCTTTCTCTGACAGCATTTGTAGACAGGCTTTATTGTAGATTAGGACTCTTCACTTTCAGAGTTTAACAAGCAGCTGTGGGCCTAATCATGAAGCTGAGTGGAGACAAGGGACAAACGTTTGTAGTCTGAGGCAGTGATTCCTGTCCTTTCAAAGAGGCCAAAATGCCATTTATACACTGGTCTTGAAAGCTGTGTCCAGTTCTCATGGTGTTTATTCTGTTTTTTACTTTCATGAATGAATTAGAATTTTCTCTAGGATGTTCGAAGGCTGCTCTGTTGTGTCAAAAGAGATAATGAAGAGCTTTAATATTAACGGTGAGACAATGATTCTGACAAACTAGCTTTTATACTTAGCTGAAGGAAAATGGTAAAATGATTGTATCTGCAAATTGAGTAGACTCTGATGGGCAACATTTTGAACAGGTGAAACTTGTTGATCCCTGGATTACTGAACAATCAGCCAGAAATATGTGCTGCATTCTCATGTGATCTTATTATGGTTGATATCTTTACTGATGGCCAACTTGTTTTATTCTAATTCTGGCATAAACAGAAAACCTTCTAAGAGCATCTGAAGTCATTGGAAATACTTGTATCTGCTTGTAATAAATATGAACATTTACAGGATAAATCACTTGTGTGATTCAGCACACATTTTAAAACTTCAGGAAATACCAGTCAGCCATACTCTCTACTTACTGTTTCTCAGATTGGTGAATGAGCATAAAATTGGAGAATTTTTCTTACTTCATTGTAATTTATAGCTTTTAGCATACCTTGTTCTTACTATGTAATATTTTATAACCGATGGTGGAAAGTAAGAATAATTCTTTGCATTCCTCTAATGTGTCATCCAGAGTCAAAGTACTTAAAAGCATTATTTGATCAAAACTCGCTTTGTGACTGTGTGAATGGTAAGGACTCTTTCTGAAGTGAAATCACTTAGCAAAAAAGTTGTTTACAGAGAGGTTACAAGCACAGATATCACTCCAGATGTGTTCCTTCTATGAAGCCTTCTTTCTTTCGATATGTTTTGTGCCTGCCAAGTTTCTACAGATTGGCACCTCATTCTTTTTCTTTTTATCTTTTTTAAAAAATAATTTTCAGCATTTACAGTGTGATACAAGTATTATCAGTAGATAGTTCCATATGAGGACTGAAGAAAATTTAGGCTGTTCACTGTAGATGCCAAGTACAGGTGTCAGTTTTAAAAATGTAGGTATCTGCCTTAGCAGGTTACTCTGAGTACCTCTGCCAAATATTTTTGCTCCCCTCCCACCTTCCAGTCTGTAGGGAGACCTGTGTTCTTCAGACGATGATTCATTATTATCACAATGAGGTTGGAAAAAGCCAGGGGTACCTGGTAAGCAGTACAAGGACACTTCTGAGTTCTGTGGAGGTGTCATGACATTCAAGTTAGGTGCCACATGCTATCCTTCACCTTTTTTTGAGGCTGAACTCTTTTCTGAGTGTAGTGACTTACCTTAATGTATCTGATCTCTATCAACTGCATGCTCTTGATGTCCCATGACACTTCCAGTCTTGGCTAAAATTTGGTCACCCTTGAATCATTTTTCTTTTGGTAATAACATAGCATATTTGGTATTTGCTTGAAATGTAGAGCACTGAAACTGAGGCATTGTTTTCATTAGGAAGCTTTCTGCTATTGTAAAGAGGCAACTGTCTTATATTTAGTTTTACACTTCATGCTTTGTTTATCTGCTTTCAGTAAATGATTTCCCTGGGCAATATCTTATCCTTACATCATATTTCTAGTATCTCAGTAGCATATGTTGTACCCACTGGAGCACACTCAGTAGTAATGTCTTCATGATGCTTTCTAATGTCTTGTCATCAAATTGTACATCCATCTTGTGATTTACGATAAACAGATAGAATTGCAGTAATCCAAAGATCAAGAGCCACAGCTCTTGTTCTGTGTAAGAGTAGCTCTAAGAACACTGCCTTTCTATGTCTCTCAAGACCTTAATATTAAATCCTATAAGCTTTGGATCAATCATACTTACAAACTACACAAAGAATTCTGCTTTAGCTCTGTAAGGTCATGTAGGACTGATCAGTAAGTTATAGCTGTTTTTTCAAAACAGTAGCAAGCTGTGTTCCTCTGCCAGGTGTAGTAAGCTTGTAGTAGGGAATTCTTACATTTAAAGGAAGGGAAATTATGACCAAAGTATTTCAATAGACATTCAGTCCTTCATGATTTTGAAATTCAGACTAGGTGTCCTGGCTCCTGAATTCATGCCCTAAAACACACTGCAACAAAGAATAAGTAAAAATATTGCAGGATTTGCTTGTGATACCAGCGAGAACTTATTTCTTGTCTTTTCATTGTCTTAACATTTTTTCAGGACTACAGAAATTTAATGTGACAGAAAGCAGAAAATAGGGTCCTCCAGTGTTCATTTGTAATTTTGTTTCTTACAGTAACTACAGATTCATAACAAATACAGAATATATTTAACGATATAATTCAGTAGAATTTTTATGAAAAATTATATATGCAGTATTTTCATGTAATGAATCAGGTATACATATTTGAATTACTACAACTGCAAAGCATCAACTAATAATGCAAATGAAGGAAATTGCTACTTAAAAGTGAAATCCTAGTGTCACGTTACCACTGCAATAAAATGTCAAATTCACAGAAGTGAGGCTTATACTTTGAAATAGAGCCTTGAAGGATAGAAGCTTGGCTTACAGCTTAGACTAAAATTCAGATGAATATTTGTACTGTGTGTTTAAGCTTCAGTCTTGAATAACAAGCTGCATCTGTTTGGATGAAGTAACAAAATGTGTTAAATACTTATATATTGACCAACACAGGGCTATGGGTAGAGTTTTTGTATTCATTTTTCCAAGAGGTGCATGGCTTTCGTGAGGTTTAAACTGTAAGATCTGGAGGAAGATTTATGTTGTAGCAAATTAAAATAGGCAAAGTCAATTCAAACAGTGCTAAAAGTATGCCATGTATTTAAAAATATACATATGGGATAACAAATTAAAAAAATATATATCAGTTTTGTATAGGTAAGCAGTAACTACAAATATGCTGTAGGAGTGAATTACAATCTCAGGTACCGAGGAAGTTCTGAATTTCATGCTTATGAATCTTTTTTGATAGTTATTTCGGTTGCTCCTATAGATGACAAGTTAAAGATTAAAGATTCCTGTGGAAGGCACAATTGCAGGGAAGTGTGATTATAAAAAGAGATAGAGAATTGTGTTTTATATCATTTGAGAGTTGAGATAAAGAGATATTTACAGAATGACCAGAGATGAACAGTAATTTGAACAGAAATTTGATAGTGTCTGGATCTTCTGAGTTTATTTAAAAAATGTCTGTACTTAACATTAACAGCATGGCTTTACCAAGGGTAAATTGTGCCTGACCAATGTGGTGGCCTTCTATGATGGAGTGACTGCATCACTTGACAAGTGTCAACTTTGACAAGTTGACCAACTGATGTCATCTACCTAGACTTCTGCAAGGCCTTTGACATGATGCCACTTGACATCCTGATCTCCATATCAGAGAGAGATGGATTTAAGGGGTGAACCATTCAGTGGATAAGGAATTGGCTTGATAGTCACACCCAGAGAGTGGTGGTTAATGACTCTTTGTCCAGGTGGAGGCCAGTGATGAGTGGTGTCTCTCAGGGGTCTGTCCTGGGAACAGTACTGTTTAATATCTTTATCAATGGTGGTATTGAACACGACCATATGGAGACAGTGGTATCGAATGCACCCTTGGCAAGTTTGCAGATGATGCCAAGATGAGTGGCGCAGTTGATACAACAGAAGGAAGGGATGCCATCCAAAAGGACCTGGACAAGCTTGCGAAGTGGACCCCTGTGAATCTAATGAGGTTCAACATGTCCAAGTGCAAGGTACTGCACCTGGGTCAGGGCAATCCCAGAACCCAAGGACAGACCGGGAAAAGAGCTCATTTGAGAGCAGCCATGCAGAGAAGGACTTGAGAGTTCTAGTGGATGAAAAGCTTGACATGAGCCAGCAATGCATGCTTGCAGCCCGGGCAGCCAACTGCATCCTGGGCTGCATCAACAGAGGTGTGGCCAGCAGGTCGAAGATGGTGATTGTCCCCCTTTGGTCTGCCCTTGTGAGGCCCCATTTGGAGTGCTGTATCCAGGTCTGGGGCCCCCAGCACAAGAAGGATGTAGGTCTGTTAGAACCGGTCCAGAGGAGGGCCTCGAAGTTGCTTGGAGGATGGTGCACCTCTCCTGTGAAGAAAGGCTGGGGACGTTCAGCCTGAAGAAGAGAATGCTCTGGGGCGACCTCATTGCAGCTTTTCAGTACTTAAAGGGGGGTTATAAAAGATGGAGAGAAACTTAAATAGCTCTGTGACAAAATGGGATATATTTAGTAGAAATGAAAGCAATGTTTTGTTGTTGTTGTTATTGTAGTTTGTTTTTTTTTCTTTTGTTTTGTTTTCAGCAAAAGTTGTCTTCCTGGATGTTTTGGGAGTGGTACAACATTTATACAAAATAGTGTATGTCTTCCCTGAGAACGTTCCAGATGTCCCCTCAGAACTCAGATAGGCCAGGTGGCAGAGTCTTCGGATGCCATCAGTTCCTTTTCTTGGCTTTTTGTTCTTGATGACTATTGAAATCATACTGCATATAGGAATCTTTGCTAGGAAATTCTAGGATATTTGTTTGCAGTAGGAGGTATTTTTCAGAGGTTGGAAGGCCTAAGAGAATGATATATAATTTATAAACTATAGTAAATTATAGACTTTATTGTCTTGGAAAAAATAAGACATATATTTTTATTGTTTTCATGTAGGGAGCTAATGTTTTATTCAGAACTTTCTGGTTTTATACAGAAATTCTGTTTTATACAGAATTTGTTTTATACAGAATTTTTCAAATGAAAATTTCAGTCTGCATTGATCTGATATTATTTATTAGGTTTCATCATTTTGTAAAGATTTGGCACTGTGAAATTAACTTCACTTTTCACTAGATCTGTCATCACACCACCGAAGATAAACACTTGTACTAGTGCAGAGCAGAAGAGGTAGTAAAGGATAGTCCTAGACATCTGTCTAAAGATGTGTTGGCACATTGGCATTAGTCAAACTGTTATGTTGTACAGTGCCCAAATGATGTAAAGTAAACCATATAAGGTTCAGTTATCCACCTTGAAGATGAAAGAATCATAGAATGCTTTAGGTTGGAAGAGACTTTAAAGATGATCTAGTTCCAGCCCCCCGGCCATGGGCAGGGGCACCTCGCACTAGACCACGTTGCCCAAAGCCCCATCCAGCCTGGCCTTGAACACCTCCAGGGACATCCACAGCTTCTCTGGGCAACCTGTGCCAGTGCCTCACCACCCTCTGAATAAAGAATTTTCTTCTAATATCTAATCTAAATCTGCCCTTTTTTGGTTTAAAACCATTACTCCTTCTCCTATCACTACACTCCCTGACACAGAGTCCCTCCCCGTCTTTCTTGTAGCCCCCTTTAGGTACTGGAAGGCCGCTATAAGGTCTCCCCAGAGCCTTCTCTTCTTCAGGCTGAACAACCCCACCTCTCTCAGCCTGTCTTTGTAGGAGAGATATTCCAGCCCTTTGAGGCCTTGAACCATTCCTGGAAGGATACGGGGTTTGTTTGTTTTTTAACCCTGTGGTTGCAAAGAATCCAGGTCTTACTCAGAACAGTCAGCAATTAAACTTACTGGCTAAAACCCTCACTTCTGTTGACAGCAAAGAATTCTTCTCACCTTTGAGGTGAATTTGAGGTGTTAGTACTGTGACTTGTACTTTACAGTTTATTTCAGTATTTCCAGAGCTATTTGAATGATCATAAGAAGGGTTCATAAACGTTCATAAGGAGGGTTTATGAGACTGAAAATGTGTAAACCTTCTGTATAGCACTTAAGATCATCTTAGGATCAGCTTAGTACCTCTCTTGAGCAACACTATAACTACAAAATAATAAAACAATCCTCAAAGTCAGTATAACATAAAGCAATATTGCTTTATGGTGTAGTTAATATTTTACATTTAATTTACTTTATTTATTTATTTATTTAATAAGGAAGACACTAGAAAATCAATACAAAATAGAAAAAGAGCAAGAAACTAAGAGAAAGAAACATGGAAGTGTTCTGCCAAAGGAGGGAAGTATCACATGCATCCAGCAAGCCATTATCCTAATTTTCAACTAGTATTCTGGAAGTATTTATCTACCTCAGAGATCCAGCATAATACCTGTTTCCATTTGCAGTTCCACAGGGACTATCCTCACCCATGGACATTTGTCACAGTTAAACTAAGTACAAACACCAGTGTAGGTATGCAATAATTAACCTTTTCACTTCTACTTGTTTGTGGTTCTGGTTACTGTCACTGTTATTCAGTGATGAGAGGTTCTTATTGTCCATCTTCAAATTAAAAACTTAATCTTCAAGAAGTTTTCTGTGCTTAACATATTCTAAAAGTAACCACCTGAATCTATGATAATGTAAGCTATAATAGACTGTGATTTGAAGATTTAATTAAACTTTCTATTGTGATTTATATTTACAAAATATGTATGTAATATTGCTGAATTCAATTGAGTAACATATTTTTATTATTCCAGTGATTATTTTCACCAGATTGTGTTGAAAACCATCAAACCTTTGTGGAGAGTTTCCTTTCTCTTCATCCCCCACCCCATCTGCAGTAGTTGATAAAGATTTTTAGAAACCTCAGTTTTTAAAACCATTGAAGTAGTTTTCTTTAGGTTAAGTCTTAAGTAAGTACTCAATAGTTCTTAGCTACAAAATTTTCCAAGATTTGTTAAAAAAAAAATATATATATATATATATGATTTCCTTTTTTGCTCTTTAGTTGAAAGAGGTTATTTTTAAAGATTTCTCATGTTACAATTCCCACTGTATAGCTTTGTTTTCATCAGGTAATAGAGCTTCATTTTAAAAATGCATGTTCCAAGTGCATTTTTCTCAAAATATATCTTGTCTTTTCTTTTTTTTTTTTTCCTGCTATTATTATTAATTTCCTCTTACCTTTCATGTAACTAATTTGATGAAGTTCCGTATAAAAATCTATTGGTGCTTTAAGTGTCTGACCATCAGGAATAGGACATACATGATTTTGAAGATAATCACTATCAAAATTTTGAGTGTCCTAGAGTGACAGAGTACACCAGTAATAACCAGAGCAAAGAAATAGCTAAAAGTAACAACAATGTTGGAAGACAAATTTGTTAAAGAATATCAATCAATTAATTTGATTATTTTTATTATTTTCCATTAAATTAATGAAAGAATAATTAATTAATATCCCAACACAGCACAACTTAGTTCCATACAGTACCAGCAATGCTTCAAAATGATTTTGTTTTATTATATTTGGTTCTAACAAATGGTATTTTCTTGGTGCTTCTAAGTCTTTTGCATATGTGTGGTCATAAAAATAGCCATACTTATCTAGACCAAAGTGCTTTTTTTCCCAGCAGTGGCTAGCAGTGATCTGCTCTTCCACTTGAACCTGGTCTTGGGTCTGGGGCTTAAATCAGCTGTGGCATTTTTATGTTTATATCTGACGTTGGAAGACTGTGCCCCACAGAGCATGAGATTTGAAAAACATTTGGTTCCTAGGCTCAAAGGCTTACGAATTTTGTGATGGACTCCTGCAAAGCGCTTGTGTATGTGAGGAAGAGAGCACCATGGGAGAATCTGGTAACAGGGAAGAAAGCATGTTTTTTTTCTTTGAAGGCTGATCCAAATTTCTGCACACAACCTTTCACCCTCACCCCATTGCTTTCTTTTCTAAGTTAAGAAAATAAACAGATTCCTTCATCTGGTATTACCTGTTTTGGTGAAGGCACAAATATGTTGGGTTGTATTGAATGCTAGTCCCTAAAATTTGATATTGCTTGCCAGAGAAAACTGGAAGGACATCTGAAGACATTAACTGGCAACAGAATAACCCTTTAAGGGTATTTCAAGCCTGGATACTGATGATGAGAAAAAATCCTAATTTGAGTGTTTCTTTTGCTGGGATATCAAGCAAATTCTCAAAATGTTACATAAAAAGAAAAAAAAAAAAAAAAAAAACAGCCTTGTGCTAAATAACTAGCAATAAAATCTTGGCAGTGACATGATAACAACAGTTTCTCCAGTAGTATTAGCACAATAATCTAATATTAGTGGATAGTCATGATATATGAAGCCACTGTAAAATGCTTAAAATTAAAATACACTAAATTGATTTATTTGATGGCAGTTGGGTGACAATGATGGCAAAGGAAGAAGAGCAGGAGGAAAGTGGAACATATGACAGAATTAGTAGTCAGTAAAATTGACCATCTACTTCTGACTGACATTCCATCGTCTGGTTTTCTTACCTTGCAAGTCTTTCTGTATTTTCCGTTTCTTTGCCACACAGTGTGGAGATAAACCACAGGTCCTGTCCTCCTTAATCCTCATCCACAGAAGTAACAAAATATTGTAATGTATGGTGACACGTGATATTATTGCAGACTATACTGTTTCACACTTGTATTTTTAGTAACAATGTCTCTTCTATAAAAATGTCCATCTTGAAAATCTAATTATTTCCAGAAGAATTTCTGTTACTGGATGGCATGGCAATCATAGAATGTTACACTGCTTGTGACAAGCAGAGCTGCCAGCCATTTATACGATTTCTTTCTGTATTATTAACAATAGCAGACCATTATTTTTAATATTTCTATTATAATTCATACTTTGATTTCAACCCCCTCCCCCCCCCCCCCCCTTTTCTTCTAAAAGCAGTCTTGAAATTGACAGTGTTTAATAATACCCCTTGGTTGTCTGTTGTGTCTATAATAGATAACATCTGATTCAACCTGTAGTTTAGTCCTGGATGCTTGTCCTGCTGCAAGTGTAATGGGTCCCCTCTCCTTTTCCAGACCTCTCTGTGCGACAGTTGCATGTAATGCTTGCTATTTTCTGCCATTTTGACCAGTGTGAAGCAAAAATGACATGCAGGAATTATGCTACATTCAATTCTGTTCCCGTTTAGTAGAAGAAAATGTAAGGAAAAAAATAAAAAGATGGTGCAAAAAAAGATGGTGCTCAAAGGATTGACCAGTGTAATATCAGAGAAAGATACTTCTTTATGTTAGACTACAGTACTCAAGAAATATTATATTCTGAGAACACTTGCCTTTTAATAAGGTAATAATTTAAAGGGTCATGACAAAATGTTTTTAGTATTTTAAGGTATAAACATAAAAAAAACAAAAAGTCATATTTTTAGAGGTATTGTGATGAAGAGGAGTGCATTGAAACTGAAAAGGAAAACTTTACTGAATGTTAGGCAAAATGTTATAATAGCCTCTTTTACATTAAAGAATAATTGTTTTAAGGAAATCATAAAAGCAGTGTCTTGATCTATACAACTGAAGTGGACAAAGTATGACAGACAATATCTGAGGATCTGTTCCAGTTCAACACTACCATGGTATAATCGGTTTCCTACAGGCTGAATTCAGTGGTACCAGATGCAGTTAACTAAGCATTATTCTTTTATGAATACAATGTGTGACGTTAAACAAAATTCTGCAGTGGATCTTGTATGATTACTAAACGTATTGAACCTTTAATTATACTAAACTTTCAAAGTTAAATGGGTACCATGTGCTTTATATTGTAAAAAAATAATTACTTCAGTTGTTAGAAAAGTAAGTTCAGCCTTGCATTTCAGCAGTCATGCAGGGTGCAGGAGCCAGCTTTATGAGAAACGTAGCTTGTAGTTAAATTAAGTTGCAACATGTATGTAAATTGAGCTTTGTCTCTCTAGGGATGTGCTTGTTGTGCATGTATGAAGACGAGATGAAGAGTGTCAGTGAAATCTTCGCAGGCTTAAAGTAGATTACCGGCAAACAGAAGACTCTTAAGGTGTAAAACTAAAGGAAAGATAGAGTGAGGAGCCTGGCCAACCTTCCATGGCCTAACTACAGGCAATGTTGATTACACATTCTTGGATTTGTTGGAACTATTGCCTCAGTGCTACAAATGGCTTACATGTAATTAAAATCTCACTAGAACATTAATTCTTGATCTGGTAGTTCTGGGGGAATTCAAGAATATTCTACTTATTTTTCACCTTTAATTCCATTTGATGCTGGGTTAGGAAGTGCTGGAATACTCTGGACTGGTCTATTACATTTGGCTCCTGATAATATAAGAAAATGTGAAACATATCCTGATATTACTACAAAATGGTTGACTTTGGAAGGGACTTCTGGAGGTTATCTTGTCCGGTCCCCTTTCTCAAGCAGGATCACTCTAGGTCAGACAGGTACATTAGTAGATATGGCAGGAAATTTAAATAAGGGCAGTTATTTATTGGATATTGTTTTGGCAGAGGAAAAAAAATAATATATATATATATTTATTAAGGTGAATTACATTTGGCAAGTCTGTTGGGGGGAAAGACTTTTGGTTTATTTTGTGGATTAGTTCTTTAGTCATATTTTGGCATTATTTCATGATAAACCAATAAAAGTATGTTCTTACTTACATCCTAAAATGATAAAATCTGATAGCAGCTAGAATTGTTTTATTTTTTACATATTGATACAAACAGGAAACATAATGATGAAAGAATACTAACCTGTTTCCATAAATACTAAATGCCGTATATAAGGATTTTAAATACAAACTGATAAAATTCAGTAATAAAAGTTGATAGTAGTGAATGTGTCATGAAATGTTTCAGTACCCCTGGCTATCAGGGGAGGTTCCAGTTGACTGGCAGCTAGCAAATGTGATGCCCATCTACAAGAAATGCTGGAAGTAGGACGTGGGGAACTGCAGACCTCTCAGTCTGCCTTTGGTGCCAAGGAAGGTTATGAAGCAGATCATCTTGAGTGCCATCATGTGGCACATACAGGACAACCAGGTGATTAGGCCCAGTAAGCATGGGTTTATGAAAGGCAGGTCCTGCTTGATGAACCCGATCTCCTTCTATACAAGCTGACATGCTTAACTTAGAATTTTGTAAAGCTTTTGACACTGTTTTCCACAACATTCTTCTGGAAAAACTGGCTGTTCACGGCTTGGACAAGTGTACGCTTTGCTGGTTAAAAAACTGGCTAGGTGGCTGGGCCCAGAGTGTTGTGGTGAATGGAGTTAAATCCAGTTGGAGGCTGGTCACAAGTGGCATCCCCCAGTGCTCAGTATTGAAGCAAGTTCTTTTTAATATATTTATCAGTGATCTGGACAAGGGGATCAAGTGCACCAGCAGTAAGTTTGCAAATGATACCAAGTTGGGCGGGAGAGTTGATCTTTTTGAGGGTAGGAAGGCTCCAGAGGAAACTGGATAGACTGGATCGATGGGCTGAGACCAACTGTATGAGGTTCAACAAGGCTAAGTTCTTGGTCCTGCACTTGGGGCACAACAATACTATGCAATGCTACAGGCTGGGGGAAGAGTGGCTGGAAAGCTGTCTGGTGGAAAGGGATCTTGGGATATTGGTTGATAGTTAGTTGAATGAGAGCCAGCAGCGTGCTCAGGTGGCCAAAAAGGCCAGCAGCATCCTGACTTGTATCAGAAATACTGTGGCCTGCAGGACTAGGGGAGTGATTGTCCCCTTGTACTCTTTTGAGGCCATACCACAGATACAGTGTTCAGTTTTGGGCCCCTCACTACAAGGACATCGAGGCCCTGGAGTCTGTCCAGAGAAGGGCAATGAAGCTGGTGAAGGGTCTAGAGAACAAGTCGTGTAAGGAGCGGTTGAGGGAAGTGGGATTACTTAGCCTAGAATAAAGGAGGCTTAAGGGAGACATTATCACTCTCTACAACTACCTCAAAGGAGGTTGTAGCAAGGTGGGGGTCAGTCACTTCTCCCAGGCAATAAGCAATAGGACAATAGGAAACGGCCTCAAGTTGAATTGGGGAGGTTTAGGTTGGATATTAGGAAAAATTCCTTCACTTAAAGGGTTGTGAGGCATTGGAACAGGCTGCCCAGGGAAATAGTTGAGTCACCATCCCTGGAGGTATTCAAAAGATGTGTGGATGTGGTGCTTAGGGACATGGTTTAGTGATAGACTTGGCAGTACTTAATGGTTGGACTTGATCTTAGAGGTCTTTTCCAACCTAAATGATTCTATGATTCTATGATTCTTTGAGTAACTAAAACAAAACAAAATAAAACAACAACAACAAAATAGGACTAAGGCATTTAATGACATAACAATCCATTAATCTTTCTTCTTTCTTTTTTTTTTTTTGATACTTTCTTCCCATATACAGTTCCACAGAGACATTTTAAGTGCGTGTTTTCTCTGTTAAGGTACTATGTATAAGGTACTCAGTTAAGGTAACTATATAGTTGATAGATTCCTTTGGAAATCAATATTTGGAAGTCAGCTTCCTGTAGTCTTTTTGGACAGCACTAACAGTTTCAGATTATTTAGAGTAATCTCCAACATTTGTAAAAATGAGCACTGCAAGGTGATGTAGCTGTATTGAACTTTGAAAGGCTTCTTTGAATTAAATTTCGAGCTATCTAGTACTACTATGGGATCAAAGCATGTTTAAGACAAATATGGAGTTTTAGTTGTAGGCTGAACCTTGTGCCTTATGTGAAGGTGAAAGTGCTTACTCCTTAACTGAGATGAAAATAGGAAACAACTCTGCTGGATTTCTTCCCTAATCAGGAAAAATCTTAACCAAACTAAAAACAAAAAGTAAGCCAGTCAAGGCTAATTTGATAATCAAATTGTAACAGTAGTGGAGCTGGTAAATTTTTAAAGTGAGTAAGTTTACAGAGAAGACTCAGCATGGAATAAGATTGCCTCATTTAAGATTGGCATGCAGAGCAAGATGTCTGGAAGGGGTTGAAAGTATAGGTGAAAAATGTTTTCAGACTTCCTATTTGCTATTAAAAAGAAGTCGAGATTGGATTATTGACTCATCAACATCATCAAAGCATCCAGTGGCCTAATTTGAAGACATTGTATTATTCCACAAGTTGGTTCAGCAAAACAACAATCATGATAAGAGTAGACGAGAATGAATTCTTGTTTTGATTTGCTGTTTATTGCTTTGAGATTTACATAGCCTCATAATAACACTTACCAGCCATCTGGTTTCTGGAGGAAAAAAAAAAAAGTTTTTTCCGTACTGAAAAGGCTAGGACATAACATGCACCATTTAAAAGCTCATTGTCTGGAAATGACATAATGACTTTGTGTTTTCAAATTATTAATTAGTGATTAACTTAGAAAACCAGCAGGTTATGCCAGCTCTAGGGGAAATGCAATGTACTTTGTGCAACCTTGCAATTCCTACAAGTGAGAAATCAAAGTAGTAAAAAATACTAAGCAGGGATATTAAAGAAATCAAATATGCTGTAACATGCACTTTTAGTTTATTTTTAAAAGGTGTAGTTTGCTTTTCTTATTTGTATTTTTGGGGTTTATGTACCTATATGTATAAAGATATATAAATGTAAATGACATATAAACGTCATTTTTGAATAAATGCTATTGTGTATGAGACATGGACTATGGTATGCTTATATAATGTATTCCTAAGACATAATAGTGAAAGTCGGATTTTTTGTACTAATTGTAAAACCTATGTGCTGATGAAGCACAGGTTACAGTCCATTATATTTTCAGTTAACACAGTAATGTAATACTGTTTAAAAAAAAATAAAATCTTAAAAAAAAGCGCTATACACATTTCATCCTTATGGTGCATTGCTGTAAACTACAGCAACTGTAATTATTGTAACTAATCGTAAGTGACAATCTAGTCAGCAAAATGACATCTGAATATTCACAGAAGACAAACTCTGCACTAATATTCCTTGGCTGTGAATCCTCTGGTTGAGGTTGCTTTACACTGGAGGGACCCTGTTGATGCCTGTTCTGTGGCTTGTGGCTAAATACTTCATTTTATTCCACCTGACTTTTCCTGGATTATTCGGTTTCTATTAAAAATATGCAGTATTCATTTCTGTTACAATCAGATCTAAAGATTTAGTTCTAATTTGAAACCCTTCAGTTTTGTTCTGCATATTGATAAACTCCATTATGGGATTAAAAATACTGAGTGAATCCCCTGTAGTTATTTCAGATTCAAAGTTCTAAGAATATAAGTAACTAATTACAGAATTCTGTATCTCTTAGATACTGTTAAGTACTATTTTTATTATATTTTTCAAATTATAAGATCCTTACTGTGTATCTGCTAGACAAAGAGAAATGAGTTTGGTTTAACTTTTTCCCAACTTCTCAACTTTCCTTTGGTGTTACTTCAGAACTAGTGGTTACTAGGAAAAAAAAAAAAAAAAAAAAAGGAAACTAGGATAAATCTTGACTGGCCAAGATAAGGATAAAACCTTTTTTAAAACCTTTATTTTAACCTTTTTCATAGGTTACTAGGAAAAAAAAAAAAAAAACATGGTACCTTTTCTGTGTGTGTCTGTTATATTGCATGTTGTGTTTTAAATTTTTCCTTTAACCATATCATTGATTATGGATTATTTCAGGTGTGCTTACATTTTATTGAAGTCTAACCCAAATCGGCACCAAATTCTACGTACAGCTTTGATCATGTTATTAGAGATTGAATTTGGGTTGTCTTTAAGGGGTTCCTCCTTCATCAGTACTCTCTGTTTTGCTTATATTGGAAAAGACAGGGAAAAAAGCAATAATAATTTGAAGAGATATGGTAACATGTAAGAGAAGTCATGAGTTCACTGCTGATTTCTGGACCTAAAAAGTCCAGATTCCTTTTTTTCTGCTTTTTTGATTTAATTGCATGATGATGTACAGAGATGAGAGACCAGTTTACATCTGAGGAAACACAGCTATAAACAAAAGACAAACAAGGAATAATTTGCAGCTACATACAAAAATAGAAAATATTAAATAAACAGAGGAAAAAAGACCTTTACTTTTCTATAGCAGTATAGGGTGGCTTTCCTTTATGGGGAAAAATGTGGGTATTTTGTCTTGAAACTGGGGATACAAAATTGCAGTGAGTAATGAGTATGTATTCCTCTGATCCCTTAATGTACTTGATGTGAGGTTCCTCTTTCATTGTCGCTAACATGCTGGCCATTAAATACACTGCAGCAGCAGCATTAGTAGCTTCAAAGTGCTCCTACTTGCATCACATTTTTCCCTCTAGCAGGTGAGTGAGAACATTGATTAGCAAGTGCCAGTATCTGTCACTCACTCCTCCTGCGATTGCCAGAGAAGTACTGTTTGGAGTAAGGGCCACAAAACTCCATTGCAGTTGGAGGCAGAGTGAGGTCGGCGTTCTCCATTGCTCTAAAAAGCTTTATGCTCTAATCACGGCTCATGCATGTGTAAGATAAAATTTGTCTTGTTTAGAGTATGGTGCTTTGTCA
Source organism: Cygnus olor (assembly GCF_009769625.2). Classification (NCBI taxonomy): domain Eukaryota; kingdom Metazoa; phylum Chordata; class Aves; order Anseriformes; family Anatidae; genus Cygnus; species Cygnus olor. The sequence continues at coordinate 140,775,115 of NC_049170.1, forward strand.
TAGACTTGGTGAAGGCTTTAGAGAAAGCCTTCCTCAGTAACAGGCATGTTAGATGTTGGAGATCCTGAATAGTCATAGTAGGACACATGAAGTTCCTGTTGCTTGCTGATATCACAGTTCACTATGTCTGCAGGAAACGATCACTGTTGCACCTTTCATTTTCATATATATTACGTCTGTGGTTGGAAAATGCTAAAGAAGGGAATTTCCTTTATTGGAAAGGTGAATTATCAAATCTTAGAATACCTTACCTGTAGAAAACAATAAAACACTATGAACATATATTGTTTGTTTGTTCCAATCCAAATCCAATCCAAATCCAAATTTCTGATACATTTTGTCCTCATTTATAGAAATCAGTGGCTCTACTCATATAAAAAGTATCAAATATTTGAATTTTTATAATACAGATATAAGTAATTTTATTCATCTTCATAGAACAAACTGTAAGAACCATCTTCTTACAAACTGTTTTTCTGTCTTCTTTTGTATTATGTTTTAAAGCCTGTGAATTTAAACATTATTTTCATACATATTTATTTAACTGCAGCAATCCACTTGAATTGGATAATATTTGTATCGATGTTAGCGATGTATCATGGGGCAAATTATATTGCTAGTATTTTGAGTTAGATTGCCAACAGTTTTAAGAATTGTTTTGTAAAAGTTAGCAGATACAAATCATACAGAAATAAATGATGGTTTTAAAAACTATAAAATAATCCAGGGAAAAAATGCTTCAGGGAGAATATTTTTGTATAAGCAAAGAGGGAATAATTCTTTGTTCCTATGTTACATTTAAGAAAACTACTGATAAACTACCATTGCAAAATTACTTCTAATGTAGGAGATTATCTACAGGCATCACAGATCTGTCTCTGAGATCTCTATGACCAGCAGCCTGTTTGCTTTGCAGGGTTTAGTTAACAGTTCCCTTCAGGAAAAGTGGTGCATTGTGGTACTGTGCTGTTTCTATGCTGCTGCATAGACTTTTAGCAGGGCTCTGAGTCAGAATACTCATCCTGTCACCTCTATTGTTCTTTTCCTCCTTTCATACAACCAGAAATACACAGAACAGCATCTACTATGGAGCTTCCCCTTTCATGCTGTTACGACCGTAGGTAGAAGTAAGACAACTATGGCAGAAAGTAGGTCCTCTTCTCACTCTGTATCTTTGACAACGTCTCTCTGAAAAATTAGTCCTCCTTATTTCTTTTGCTATGATATCCATAGTGTACAAGAAGATAAAATCTTTACTGGCTGAGATGCCAGCTTCTAACAAGCTCTTCCAGAGAAGAGTACATTGTCAATCTTCTAGGGAGTATGTGCTGCTGATTAAATTAGTAAATGAGTGATCAAGATGAGACAGCAGTAGGAGGAACAGAGCTATGACAATTGGTGGGTGCACTTTATAAAATTAGTGGCAAGTGTAACTGTTTTGTCATAGATAGCACCTGTTAATAATGATATTTTTAACTTTTTAGTGACTATTTCTGTTTTCTTGCTAATACAATAACACAACACTTTTTATTTATTTATTTATAAACCGAAGTGGCAAACCTGTACTAAATAGTCCAGACAGCTGGAAAAACATATTTAACAAACAGCTTATGCAGCTTACTGTGTTCATAGTCACTGAACATGTGTTCTTTGATGCTCACTTCACTGATCTGCACCGAATGATGAGGCCTTGACTATGTCAAAATATTTCAAATTGGGAAGCTTGCATCAATGAACTACTTGAGTGAAATTACAGTAGAGAAACGTCATGTTGTTTTTACTGTGAGCTAAATTCCTGTCAAAAAAAAAATCATATATTAAAAAAACAAAACAACTTTTTTAGCCTTTAAGATAGGCTTTGTCAACTTGTCTTGTTTACCCTGCATGGATTAAACCAAAGTGGACTCAGGAAAGTGCATACTTCATAGTAGCAAATTATTCACAGAATCATAGAATGGCGTTTGTTGAAAGGGACCTTAAAGACCATCCAGTTTCAACCCCCCTGCCATGAACAGGGATGCCAGCCACTAGATCAGATTGCTCAAAACCCTATCCAACCTCATGGTGAACATCCACAATTTCTCTGGGCAACCAGTTCCAGTCTCACCTCCCTCTTAGTAAAGAATTTCCTCCTAACCTCTAATCTAAATCTCCACTCATGGAGTTTAAAACCATTTCCCCTTGTCCTATCACTATCTGCCTGAGAAAAATGTCACTCTCCATCTTTCTTATAAGCTCCCATTAAATATTGAAAAGCTGCAATGAGGTCTTCCAAGAGCTTTCTCTTCTCCAGGCTGAACATCTGCAGCTCTCTCAGCCCTTCTTCATAGGAGAGCTGCTCCAGTCCTCTGAGCATCTTCCTGGCTCTCCTCTGGACCTGTTTGAACAGACCTACATCCTTCTTGTGCTGGGGGATGCAGCACTCCGAATGGGGCATCATGAGGTCAGAGCAGAGGGGGACAATCACCTCCCTCAACCTGCTGGCCACTCCTCTGTTGATGCAGCCCAGGATGCAGTTGGCTGCCCGGGCTGCAAGCATGCATTGCTGGCTCATGTCAAGCTTTTCATCCACTAGAACTCTCAAGTCCTTCTCTGCATGGCTGCTCTCAAATGAGCTCTTTTCCCGGTCTGTCCTTGGGTTCTGGGATTGCCCTGACCCAGGTGCAGTACCTTGCACTTGGACATGTTGAACCTCATTAGATTCACAGGGGTCCACTTCGCAAGCTTGTCCGGGTCCTTTTGGATGGCATCCCTTCCTTCTGTTGTATCAACTGCGCCACTCATCTTGGCATCATCTGCAAACTTGCCAAGGGTGCATTCGATACCACTGTCTATATCATTGATAAAGATATTAAACAGTACTGTTCCCAGGACAGACCCCTGAGAGACACCACTCATCACTGGCCTCCACCTGGACAAAGAGTCATTAACCACCACTCTCTGGGTGTGACTGTCAAGCCAATTCCTTATCCACTGAATGGTTCACCCCTTAAATCCATCTCTCTCTGATATGGAGATCAGGATGTCAAGTGGCATCATGTCAAAGGCCTTGCAGAAGTCCAGGTGGATGACATCGGTCGTTCTTCCCTTGTCAAGTGATGCAGTCACTCCATCATAGAAGGCCACCACATTGGTCAGGCACAATTTGCCCCTGGTGAAGGCATGCTGACTATCTTGGATCACCTCCTTGTCCTGCATGTGCCTTGACATTGCTTCCAGGAGGATCTGCTCCATGATCTTCACAAGCACAGAGGTGAGGCTCACTGGTTCCCTGGGTCTTCCTTTCTATCCTTTTAAAAATGGGAATGTTTTTTGCATTTTCCAGTCACCAGGGGCTTCACCTGACTGCTATGACTTTTCAAATATGCTGGAGAGAGGCTGGGCAACTACATCATCCAGTTCCCTCAGGACTCTGGAATGCATATCATCAGGCCCCATAGACTTGGACCTGTTCAGTTTCATCAGGTAGTCTCAAACCTGCTCTTCACTTACAGTTAGAGGGACATTGCTCCCCTAGCCCTCATCTACAGGTTCAGGGACTTGAGAGACGTGGGAAGGCTGACTGGCAATGAAGACTGAGGCAAAAAAGTTGTTGAGTACCTCAGCCTTCTCCATGTCTGTCATTACCAGTACTCCCATGCCGTTTATCAGAGGGGGTATATTCTCCTTGGCCTTTCTTTTCTGACCAAAATGTACCTTTAGAATACCTTCTTGGTATTAATTATGTGTTGTCTCAAGCTTTTCTGTTAAATCTAGCAGAAGTTACTGGTGAGACTGAGTTGTGCTGTTGGTCTACCTTGGGTGAGGGATCACTGGGAGCAAACGTCTGGCTTCCCAGGGACATAAAAAGGTCAGTAGGGAATCCTACAAAAAGCTTGTTGAAAATCTGTAGGACTGAGGCCCATAACTTGCTGAGAAATGTAATACAGTTCTACTGCACATCGAGGTGTTGGGAAACTTTTGAAGTTAGAACCTAATTTGCTATTTTACTTGTATATTCAGCAAGAAGAATGGTGGCTGAACCAGGATCAATGACTGCACAATGGGTACTTAAAGATGCAAAACCTGTTGGCCCTTCTTTTCTAGTTTAAATCTCTATATTTCAGTTACACAGTTTACCTGAGAGCAAAACCAAATAATGTTATTTCTGTTATTTTTCCAAATGATGCGAATACATCATAATTAATACCCCCCCCCAAAAAAAAGATAAAAATCACCAGACTTTCCAAGATGAAATTTCTACTGACACTTTTTGTTCAGAAGGCTGAAAAATATCATTAATTCTAGAAGATCCAGATAACCTTCTGTTTCATTCTTTATTGAAACACTTTGCGGGTTTTATTTCAGTACAATTGCATGGGATCAATCAAGATCCCTCTGGATTCATACCAGCTTTGAGGTCACATTGGCATCATAATACCAAGAAAGTTGCTATTAAAAATTCCACTGGCTGTTATTCCTGGGAGTAGAATTACAGAATGAAATTGCAACTATTAAGTCTTTTATACTGTCACTGTCTGATTTATTTTATTTTGAGAAAAAAGATTAAAAAAAAAAAAAAAAGGTTATTCCCTATGGCATTTAGAGACATACCTGGAATAATACCTACCTTGAGAGTTTTGTAGTAAGGTGACACTTTGACAGGTGGGAAGGTTAGAGGAGGGGAAGATTCTGTAAGTGTCTTTCGTAACAGTTTTATTTCAAAACAATTTCAGTTCTTTGGAAAAACATGATACCCTTCATTTGGTAAATGGGTATGATTAGCTCTACCTGTGTTACAGTTTGTGTAATAACAATACCACACACAACTTACCATTTCTTCATATTCTTTCTGCTCATTTTGAGGTAAAATCGATAAACCCCTAGGTTCATCTGCAGGGTAGATATATCTTTCCTGGCTCCTATGAACCAAAAAAGGTTTACTTTAAAGGAAAAAATTGTGACTCTTTTATGGATAAAGATAGTGGAGCACTAGTCCTGTATTTCAAAATGAGCCCAAACTTGAAATCTGGGGTCCATAATTTAACTGCCAAGGTCTTAAAGCTCGTTTTCCATGCACATATATATTTTTTTCCATGCAAATGAAACTTTGGTATTCATAGTACACATGCATAGTATTTCCTTGAAACTATGTCTCCATGAACATGTTTTGAATTGTCACTTTTTTTTTTTATCATTTCCCTTTTATTGATTAGAAATATTCTGGCCTTGGCTGTAAAAGCAAACTAACTATAGGCACTTGCCAGTTTTGTTGTGGCCTCTTGGATAATACTATGAGAAAAGAAAATGAGCATAAATGAAAGTGAAGTTCCAAATTACTGGAACATTTAAAGGTCTTTGAAAAGTTTATACACAAGCACAGTTAATACAGTCATGCACCGAAGTGCCAAAAGACCTAGCAGAGAAGAATATTAATCTACTTTTGTAAAATCAAAGGGTTCATATTTTTTGCTGTAAAGAAATAATTTGAATAAAATTTGACCCTTTCTACAATAGTCTGTGGGTCAAATTGAACCTACTATTAAAATTCTCTAATATCTTTCTTGTATTAGCATTTCAAAACTCAATTTAAATATTCACAGAGCTCTTTTTTTTAATAAACTTAACAAAATTCAGGTAATTTCCTTCAACTTTCTTGATTGAAGGAAGGCAGTAGGTGCAGATATAAAAAAGATGTACAGCTACGAGCAAAACCTGAAATCAATTATATATAAGAAATAACATAACACATGGAAAGAAATTAATCAAAAGGAAGAATTTCTGCTATATGATTTTCTTGGTCTGCTACCTGCAGGCAAGGAACGTAAATGAAAAAAAAAAAAATCAGCATTCTTCTTACAGATAAGGGGAAAATTAATAAAAATGTTTCCTTCCTACCAGATCCCCTGATGCAACTTATGTTAAAAGTGAGTGGCTGCAGGAAGAACTTGCACAACTTGCACATATAAAAATAACTCCTTTTTTTTTTTTTTTTTTTTTTTTGCCACAAAAATATACTTTATTCTTGCTGTTAAGCTCAATTACATCAGGTTGGTGTGGATTTATACTGTCCAAAGAGCAGCTCTTTTCCATTCCTTTTTCGATTAAGTTGGTCATTAAATCATGCTTATAAAGTTTCTACCAGTCTGAAAGTGAGAGATGGTTTATTCTGCTATGATGCCACAATTAAAATGTAACGAATAGCTCACAAATTGGTGCAATCTTTCAGTCTGGACAAAACTTCTGTTCAGTCAATTTACATAACAGACTGGAGAGGTTCAATGGGCACAGGTAACATTGTGTCTGTTGAGTATAGCTGTAAAAATGTGATATGAATTACCAAAATAACTTTGTTTAGCTAAACAGAAAACTCAGTGGACTGAAGAGGGAAACATTGCTTTAAAAGTGGGAGTGGTTTGACAAATATTGACCTTTTTAAGAAGTATATTTACATTTTTTTCTAAACTGATTAGCCAGTTTGTGCTTCAGTCATCTAGTGGCAACAGCATGCTTATGTTTTAAACTATGCCTGCAGCAGTCAGTTTGTCAAGATTAGGTATTGCCATCTAATGTCAAACAGAAGTGTGTTTAGGCACCTCTCTTGGCCCTTCCTCTCTATTCTGGAATTATGTAAGGAAAGTATTTTCAGTTCTCACAAGGAGGAAGGGAGAGGCAGTAGTTTTTACAATGAAAATTGGGATCACTGTCCAGCCCACATTACTTCTCTCTCTCTTAGCTTTCAGTTGATAAACTAAAAGCTAAGAGAGAGAGAAGTAATGTGGGCTGGACAGTCATGGGGTCATGTGGCTGGGCGTGTGGCTGGTGCGGGGAGAAATTAGTGCATAGGAAAGCTTTTGTTATCATTTTCTTTTATTATCATTTATTATGTCATTTGGAAAATTGTTGCATGCTTCCATTTCTACAGTTTATCCATGAACCTGCAATTGGAGTTTCTCCTTCTGAAAGTCTCAGTGATTAAACAACATCTGATAGTCCTAGTGCTGAAACTGAAAATTTATTTTGATTGCATCAGCATGTATTCTTCTCCCTTATTTTATTGGTCTGTGTCTCCACCCTGCTTGAACATGTAGGGGCTGAAATATCTGATCCTGTACACTAAAAAAAAATCTACAGAATGCAAGAGAAAGCCAGTTTCCCAGAGAGGGAGCCTGGGAGGACATTTTGGGTAGTAGCTTGTAAAATTTCTTCCTCAAGAAGTTGTACTGCTTCTGTTGCTGTTGGTGTTGTTTAGATTTCTGTTAAACTTGTCTTTAGGCTGTTTTAAAAGTACAGTGGTTGGAAACAACAACTCCTTTGAGTTAATTAAAAGACTGAAGAGGTAGCTAAGAAGTCCTAAGAAGTATAGAAATCTTCCCAGGAGGAAGGGAACTCTGAACGACCACAGAATGTCTTCACCCTCACTGCCATATGAAAAATGGAATAAAGGGCACCCTTTTTTGTTCTCAGTGTTCCTGACTGAATTTTTAGGAAAAAGATCCCTGGGTATCTTCAGCATGTGAATCAATATAAAGCTTTTGCTTGCTGGTTTTCTTATGTCACTGTATTTGGAAGAAAACCTTGTTGAAAGAAGAGACAAATGGATTGATTTTTCTGCAGCTTTGCCCTCTGTAGTCATAGAGCATTGCATACCTGGGTTTTACTGTAAGCTGATGATAATCCATGTGTGGCAGCATGTTTTCGTAGGAAATACTGGATAGATTGTCCAGAACATGCAAAATGCGTGATGTTGATCCAATGAATTTCAAGCCTCTCTGATTTATCAGAGTTGTTATTATTTAATGCTACTACTACTAATTATACTCATTAACCTCTCCCCAGCCACTCACTGTCAAGTATTGTAAGATTTCTGAAGCATTCTTAATTTATTAAGAGCACTGATTTATGTTGCTGCTCTGGGAATGCAGGAGAATACTGGTAGGTGGGAAGGAAGCTAACCACTTAACATTTCCAAGAGATAATTATTTCAACGAAACTTTCCCACAGGAGGGTACAAGCATTTTAAGCTCAAAACACTGAAAAGGAAAGCATATAAGCATGTGGTTAATTTGAGCATGCGTTAAAGTGGTTTCATTTACAGAGAATTCTGATGAATTTGACTGTGATAAATGATTACAAAACTTCCCCAGTTTAGTGCTATTGAATTTCAATTGTTTCATTAGGGTTATACTACCATAAATTGGGAGTCATTGCTGCATGAAGGCTAACATCCACAATGGGTCTAAAGCTCAAATTTGTCTTAAGAGGAGTGTTTAGCAAAAAGTTATTTTGTTAAGGGGGTGTAAACCCTTTTTGGTCCTTCATTCTCACATTTTTCCATGCCATTAAAATGCTTACAGCTGTTTTTGTTTTGTTTTGTTTTTGCTACATATGGCCTATCCTTTAAAGTGTTGAGGTATCATCTTATTTCTTATTGTGTAAAGAGTAAAGATTGCCACTTAGCTAGCTATCTTTGTGTGTTTGTATGTGTATTTTTACATTTATATGATTATTTAAGAAATATTTTTTCAAGTGTTTAATATATTAATAGTCCTAAAATATATATGTGCATGAGTATCTGCAAATGTGGTACAAATTAGGGAGCTACAGTTCAGGTTTCCCCACACTGCACTGCCAAGTGGCCTCAATCAGAAGTAATTTTCTCCATGAAGGCACATGCAGTTCACTCGTCAACCTCTCCTCAGTAGATATTGTTATTTGTATTAAATTATACGTGGTGATTTTTTGAAGTGGACTACTGTGCCCACTAAGCCATACAGATTTCTACCATATTCATTTCTTCATTGCTGCCAGTAATTGTAATGTTTTCTACTGCCACTTGTTTATCTATTTTATTTGAAAAAAAAAAAAAAAAAGGATTTATTGTCATAAAAATAAATATTAATAAAATAGAGTAAGTACCAACTGAATGAGTAAACTACCAAATCCACCAGAATCTCTGGTGTTGTGTACAATACAGGTGTTTGCTTCTTTTATGAAGGAATAGTTTTCTCAGGGCTTTGTGAGAAGTACAGAATGAAGTAATGGAAACTTCATTTGTCTTCAGTACCCCCATATAAGATTAGAAATCAAACTTGTTATCTAGTGCTTTTGGAAATTGTTAACTGTGTATCATGTATCTAGTTAATCTGAAGCATTTCAGATTCACCTCTCTTTACATAACATCAAATTCTTTCACAAAGCAGGCAAAGAACTGTTGAAATGAGAATAGAAGACAAACATTTTGATGGTCTCTCTGGAATTAACAATTCCCCTAAACTCTTACACCATCCCAGTTTGAAATTTTGCGCTTTCATCTCAGAGCTGTTCCCTGTCAGATCACTGTGACACTCAGATGAATTTCCATGGCAGGAATTATTTGGATTTGCATTGCTCTGTCATTATGGCAGTGTTTTGTTGTAATGTCACACTTAATCAGCAGTTATTGGAAAGCATTTTTCAGCAGAACAGGGATAAGACCTTGAACCCGTTCCAGTTTAAATTAAAGCAGACATAGTACACATGTGCCATAGGTGCTTAATAACATGGTCGGTATAAGTAACGTGTGTACCACTATTAAATTTAATCAACAGTTTAAAAGAAATGCAGAACATAAAGTGTAGTACTAAAGTATACTGTATAGTATACTTAATTACTTTAGTATATTGTAGTATATATACTACTAAAGATTAAGCTGTACTCAGACTTTAAGGTAATATATCAACATAATAACAACTGGAGAAATAAATATTATCAGAGAAAACAATTGAAAGAAACTATTTTTTAAAGGCTTTTTTTTTCTATATGTCTCTGCATTTTTAAATATTTTAAGTCTGTGAAAAAGTTGAGCAGACACTGTGTAGATTAGAAAGACTCTAGAAAGATGAGTTAGAAAACTTTGAAAAAAGTACCTTTACATTTTTGAACCAGAGAACTTCAGGTTTTCTTTAGTAGTACTTCAGCTGATTTGATTTACCGATATCAGTAAGAGGCTGTTTGGAACACATGGCCAAATTAGGTGAACATAAGCATGCAAAATTTATGTATGTGTTTGCATTAGTCAAAAATATATAATTCCATTAATTTTTTATTGTGAGGTTCTGACTATTAATTTTTATTCAAACGCATTGTCAATTTATGTGCAAATAATGGTGGAATAGTCAGGAATAGAAAGTTTAATCTTTTTTATTGACTAGTAAGTGGCTTTTGATTTTACTGTTTTCTTTAACTCACTCTGTGCTTCAGTGGTAATTAAAAATAACCACAGAAATCAGGCATAAATATTTCAGTTTACATGAAACTAGCAACCCAGAAATACTTAATTTGGGTATTGTCCTTTTGGACTGGTCTTTCTCATGTAGAATAATGCCTTTTTATTTAGTTAATTCTATTAAAGTCATCAGTTTACAGGTTGGAGCATGAACTGAATGCGTTGGAATCCTTAAAAAATAAAAGACGATAGGAATAAGACAGGTTTTGTCCCAAGGATCAGGTGGCAGACGTATGAATTAGACAAGGCAGCGGCAGCACCATGAAACCTAGAAAAAATATTTATGTACTGATCCCTCCATTGCAGCAAAAGTCTTGCTGTTTTTTAGAGTGCAACATCTGATGTTAGCCACTGATCTAAACTGTTATGGAAAGCTCTGTCTGATCCATGCCCATATGCAACTGGATAATCACTGTTTTTTACATGTAGACTGGTATATCCGAAGCAAAACCTAGTATAGATGCAAGAAGACATCTGAACTCGTTTAGATATGACAAAATTTACATTTACGCATCCAAATGCTAAGATGTTACTATTAGGAAATGTTACATAACCTATTCATACGTATGATTTGTCCATGAAAGCACTTGCCAAGAATTTCTTTAGCTTGAGATTTGTTTGAAAAATGAAGTCCCAGTTCTCAAACTGGGGAGGTTTTTAAACCCATGCTGTGATTTGGTTCATACATCATTTTCCTTCTGCCTTCTTGGAAGTAGTGTCAATGGAAATTACAAGGTGCGTGTTTCAATGATTGCTGCAAATGATAGCATACCCACTGGACTTCTGTTATTTTCTTAATTAACGTACAGTGATTATTAGCTTGCTGGTTATGTCCTAGTGACCTGATCAAACAAACTGGTTTAACATCTAGAATCAAACCAAAATGCTGAATTTTGCAAGACCCGTTTAAAAAGACAAATGACAAAGAGTGAGTCATTCAGGAAGAGGTCAACTTTCACTGAAATGTGAAGGTTATGTTTTATAAACTTATAAATGAAGTTTGTATCTTTTCCATGGATTAAAAATATGTGAAAAAAATACTGAGAGCATATGGTTGCTTTTGAGATGATGCAGAAAATGGTATTTATCCATCTTTATACCTGGCAGAAATTTCCATTTCCCTAAAATAGCTTATTTTTTGTTTCATTGTGTTCCTCCTTTTTAGTTTATTTATACAGATGCTTCCAGGAGTACACACCAATAAATGGCTCTACAGACAGTGTCACATGTTAATAAAATCATGAGATCTGGAAGGTATTTTTGATAGTTATTCAGACGCTCTTGTGCTTTCATTTCTGAAATGGAACTGGACACATTTGAGGTGCCCAAACTGCCCGTATTTAGATGCAGCACATTGCTCACGGCTCTTCCAGTGTGTGCTTTGTTCTCAGTTCCGTGCACTGTGATATCCACTCTTCATTCTGTGTGCATATTCAATTGCTGGATTTTTTCCCAACATGGCTAGAAAGTGCAATTAACAGTAATGGATACTTTGACAGTGGGAATCTTTATTTCTTCAGCCATAATAATAGCCCCTTATTTTAGGAGATATATTGTTGAATGATAGCTTGCGTTGGTGAGTATGGGTCCACAAAAGTGGGTTCATTTGGTCAGATTCTCAGCTGGCATAAATAGTCATATTTCCATGAAAGATAGTAAGCTATATTAATTTATGGAATCCCAGCTGGGAATCTCAATCAATTACAGTAAAAAGTAACCATCATATTCCTCTGAAGCACGAATTATGCTAAAGTGAATTTTGCTGTTTTAATAAATGTAGGTAGTCCCTGGTTCATAATAAATTACATAAAATTAGAGTGTAGTCAATATTTGATTTCTTTTAAAAATTTATCCCTCTCTTTTCATCGAGTGCAACAGAATCAGTTATGTATCATACATCAGCATGATCGATTATATATGAATAGTGTATTTAATACTGGAAAACTATAATATAAATACAAATTACATTTTTTTTCATTAGCTAGCTAGCTTTCATTTCAAGGAAGAAATACTCAGTCAATTATAAATGAGACTGTGCTTTCATTGGAGAGTGAAATAAGTAATTTTTTTTTCAAGCCTCAACCATGTATAATGAAATCCCTCTTTTGAAATCCAGTCTTAAGATGGATTTTGAAACATACTGACATTTAATAAAATCTTAGTTAAATTAAAATATGTTCAGTTCTTTCAAATCTCTATTTAAATCTAAGGTAAAATTCTACACCTGCACGGGAGATGTCTTTAGCAAATAGTTACTATTAACCAATGGCTGTGAAGTGTGTATATAAGAAAGAAGAAATTTTAATTTTGGAGTACATTCCAACTGGTAACCTGGGCGTTATGTATTACAGATCTGTCAGGCACTCGCTCTTCAAGAGGCTTTGTAGGAGTGGGATGTTTAGGTATCTAGGAGAATCAAAGACCTTCTAGCTGCCATTTCAAATTCAGACTCATGCCCTGCTCTTGTGACTGCCATGTGTTGCCGTAGCCTACAGCTAGCAGTTTGCCACACTCGTTTTTTGGCCTCTGTAAAAGGAAAATAAATAGTAGTTTGTTTGAGTCCCACCTATTGACTGGTAGTCTATTAAAGTCTAGCAAACGGATGGTCACAGAGAATATGAAACTCTTTTTAAACTCCTTTGGGTGCTGGTTGAAGGAAAATAGCAGAATAAGATGAAGCTTATATTGTCAATACCTTTATACTAATTTACTGTCATCAGTACTGCTAACTCTGGAAATGAAGCTTGTGAAGGGAGCCTATTAAGTACTGTAACTCAGCATCAAAAAACAATGACTAACAATCAACAAGAGAAGGCTCTTGACTGTTTACATGGTTTTACAAAAACAGCTTTGATTTCCATTGTTAAAACTGTCTGCTTTTAATATTACAGCCTGATAGATAATGAAAAAAGACATGCGAGTATTATTAAAACATATTGTTAATAACACTTTGCATATTATGAAGTCCTCAGGAAAACAATCACTTTTAATTTCAATTTCCATTAACTATTATTTGGTCAATTCTAATAAATGCTGAAAACAGCTGTGGAAGAAAGAACTAGCTAAAGACCTCTGGTTATAAGTTCACTAAGGTTTTATTTCAAATTGTCCTTTTAGATGGTTTTGCCACAGTGTTCCCGATTCTTTTTAAAGGGCCCCTTGAGGATGCCATTGAGGATGAAGAAGAAGAATGCCTGTCTGAAGAAAATGATACTGTCTCAAAAGAAGACTTTCCATTGGAGGAAAGCTTTTCTGCAGAGTTTGAGCCTGAAAATCTGAGCTGCGAAGAAGTGGAATACTTTTGTAATAAAGGTAATCATTGTAGCCCACCTCTTGAGGGACTTCTGACAGAACTGTGTCCAATTGGCCAAAAAGCTTTTTTTTTTTGGTTTAAAAAGTATAAAAAGACCTATTAATTTGGTACCTTAAAAACAGGAAAATTGTGACTTGTGGAGGTTAGCCTGCTAAATGGTAAATATTTAAATGTGTTGGAAGATTTACTTTGCAGGGAGGTGTATCATCTTGCCTTTAATGTTTTCTTCCAAGAATGCTATTTTCTATGTATTTAACTGTAGAGAACAGGTCTCAGAAGTCAATTATTATCAGATCTGAAGCTAGCAATGCAGCATGTCTATTCGTTGCTTCTTTGCCTAGGAAACATTGCTAGAAAAACAGATTGTGTCTGTAGATTCTAGGATTAAAATAGAGCTTATTATAGGACTTATTATGCATGGTAGAAAACTAGTGATTTGTGAAAGGATAACTTTTAAAGTTGCAGATGCCTTTTTGATGCATTCATTACTTGCGAATTATTGAAGATATATATATTTTAGCACAAACCACACCAGCTTATTCCTACCCAATGTTCAGTCTTCAAAATTGTGCTGTTTCAACTGATAGAAGAAGCACACTGTCATATACTGTTATGTGGAACATTGATTTAACCTTCTTCCTGCCAGATTTGCACTTGATTGCTTTATTGTTTGTCTTCTGCAGGTAAGGATGCCTATCAAATAACTGGAATTGTTGGGGTGATGTTCTTCTTAGTCCACAACCCCCTCAGGCAGTTGGATATCAATGGTTTCTTTGTCTTCCTGTTCTTTCCCAAATATTGACACGTATTTTCTCATGATAGCTTTGTATGTTCCTTTTTCTTTTCTTTTCTTTTCTTTTTTTTTTTTTTTGGTTGTTTGGTTTGGTTTGTAATTATTTTTGGCTTTCTTGGACAAAGTAAAATAAATCTATTTGAAGAATCAAATATGACTGCAAAAGAAGACTATGCACCACTCTCAGTTCATATCAGCTTGATTCAGTTATTTCTCTGTACTGCTTGCTGTATTTCCAGGACCCATAAATGGAAATACTACAGTTTTGGGTGAAATTCAGAAAAGTGCATGACTTATTTTTTGTTCATAGCAATCAATATTGCAAATTCATGTTGGATTTCTAATATTCTTGACAAGTATTCTTCAAGTATTCTTCCCTTTAATGAACACATCTTTCAGGGAAAACACTGAATCCATAGTATTGTATTCAACAAGAGTAGGAATTAAGTGGAAATACATTTAAACCTGAATCTTAATTATCATATGTTTTATTATTTTATTGATATGAGTCAATTTGGATGATAATGAACCATTGAGCCTATCTGACAATGCTGGTAGTGAGCATCTGTTGATTCTTCAGACTGAATACCTTTTGATTCCCCAGCAGTTCTTTTTTCAAGTGTGTTGTAGTTATAAAAGAATCTTAAACCTATCCACTGCAACTGCTACAGAAGAAAAGTTGAAAAGGAAATTTCTGAGGATGAAGGTGCACATAAAACCCCTAATCTACTTCCAGCTGAGGCAGTGTGACAGAAAGTCCCACTTTGAAGTAAGTTGAGAATATCCCTGGAAAAGGATGGAATGAGAGACTAGAAATGTATTGTTTTTTAATAATGTCTCAGCTTCTGCTGAATGTCCAGCTTAGCCAGTGTCACATTTAAGTGTTGTCATTATGAGGCCACATACGTTTTTCTGAGGACAAAACACAAGAATACAAAACTGATCTGGAAAGAAAATAAATTTCTTTTTTGTCCTTTACTCAGTGGAAGGGTTTGTGACTGTATTAAATAGTGAATATTAAATGTGAGACTAATTCTCATGATTTTTGTCATGATCTCGTAATCAGTAAAAGCTTTCTTTATAATGCTCCAGTTAAATGCTCCAAATTAAAAGGTGATATGAGAAATCAATTTCTTTCTAAAAATACTTTAACATCATGAATAAAGCTTGAAAATGATGCATGTACCAAATATGTTAGAGAATGGTGAGCAAACCAATGTGTTTTAATTTCTTTTTTGAGGGCTGACTTTCTGATTTTTGTTTTACTTGTTGGACAGTATTGGCAGCCTGTAAAACGCAGATATCTTCAAATGAGGGATCTCCTCATGATCTGCAAAAATAAGCGCAGATCTGTTTTCTCATGCTACAGATTTCATCTTCCTAGAAAATAACAGGATTTGCATGGGAATCCTTTATGCTATCTCTGCATTCTCCTCTTGCTAGTGGGGACCATGAAAAGTTCTAGAAAGTGAGGGGGGGTTATTGAATGTTCATCAGTTGTGCGTTCCCATTTTCATCCCCTGGGATTTCTTCCTAGAGGAAAGGTGAACTGAGGAGGATTCCTGCATGAATGCAGAGATGTGGGCAACAAATGGCACCAGTGTTGGGAAGGAGGTGTTTGCAAGGCTCTCCCATGGTATGCTTTTCATAATTCCCCAGCCACCTAAATGTAAGAATCATCTGAGAACAAAGGCTTTTAACTATACAACCTGGCTACTGAAAGTAAAAATTTAGTGAGCTAACCATTCATTCAGATGAGTGAAAGTAGAGGACATATGGATTCACAGCATGATAACTTTGGCTTTTTGACTGAAGAGATTTTCCTGTCAAACTATGCCTGATTGTATTATAAGCAGAGAGCAGTCCCTTATTGTCTAAATTACAAACAGCTAACCTTTATAAAGCTATACTTGTCATTCCCACCTTATTAATTTAGGTTTGTGAGATTGATTCAGCAGAATAGTTGCCAGAATTAGAAGGCAAAGGCAAAAGCCTCTGCAAAGTGTGAAGCAAATTAATCACATTGATTGAGCTACATGTCATTTTACAACTTCCCTGTTTTCAAAATTATGACTTTTGGCTATTATTTTTCTCTTCTCCCTTTGCTCATTAATCCTTTTACAACAAGAAATCTGGAAAATTCCACCTCCACCTCCACCCCCACCCCCGCCCACCACCACTTTTGCAATACCACAAAACCGCAATTAACTTTTCCATATGTGAATAATTGTTCCTACATATTCCACAGTTACACTCAAGCATGAAGAAGTGACCAGTGTTTAAGTATGTAAATGCTAAAAGCAAAAATGCAAAAAAAGCAAAACATTAGCAACCTACTATCAGGTATAGCTTTAAGCTTGAAAAGATGCATTTTCAACCTTTGAGATGAAGTTTCCTATCCAAGAATGAATATTTTAGAAGAACCTCAGAAGAAATGGTATTTAGAAGTCTGATTTGTTTCTAAGCTTGATAGTGAGATGAGGAGAAAGGGATTTTTTTTTTTTTTTTTTTTGAAAATAAAAAATAGTCATAGAGTGCTTCCATTAGAAAGCTACAGTGTTCTCAGTCTTTGGAGTTGAAACTAAAATATTAGTGGGAAGTTGTCTTGGTGAAGATGAATTGCATTTTGTTAATTTGGGGCCTTTGAAAGTTGCTGCTTATGCTCAGTTACTGCAGATTTCTGTACTGCAGATAAAGAGGGTATCTCATGATGCCTCCACACAAAGGCCATATCTTCCTGGAACCTCCCCTGCTGAAGAAGTCTTTCTGTGCAGTGTTCAGATAGTGTGTATCTGGGGTCAGAATCTGTATCAGATTACGATGAATTTAGATTAAATTCAGATCTAGAAGATTTATTAAATTAGCCCCAGGGTTTGTACTCTACTCAGACAAAGATGGTCTGGATAAGGAGAAAGCAGCTGTGAAAGTTTCCTGTGCAAAAGTGATAGACTAGATGATTAGCTTTCATAGGTAGAAATCGGAGAATAAGGTGATGTTAACAAAGATGATAGAAGTGAACTGGAGTCTTGATAGGACTAATAAAATCAGGAGGAGGGATACAAGAAGGGAGTACAAACAGCAGAGCAATACAAAAGGCACAAAGTTGAAGTTCATGAGACAAAAGCGAAGTACTAAATCAAGTTCATTTGGACTGTGAAGTAGTTTATCAGTGGCTTTTGAGTCTCAGATTGCTATCAACCTGCTTAGATACCCTCAGCAAAATCAAAAATGTTCTCATCTCTTACTTAGTAAGTTTGCCATCCTCCTATAGATGTAACGCCTCTTCCTCTTTGTACACAGCAAAGACAATAGGAGCCTTGGCCACGTCACAAGGGTGAGAACTGGCTGAACAAATTACAATTCCTTGTGACCTTCTCAGCAGAAGTGTTCAGTGAGGGATTAACTTTCAAGGGAAAAGTTATCTTGAGCAGGGAGAGAGATCACTTGAGATTAGTAGATAGTTAAGCAGCTGTGTTCAGAGAAGGAAAATGGCAAGAGAAGAAAATGGAGGAAGGACTACAATAGAAAATGCAGGACTGTTTCTGCGAATGGAGGAATGTACATATATGTACATATGGTAATTAGAGAAAGAAGACGTATCTGTTTCTTGATTTTTTGATTTACAAGGGCAATTATGTTGAATTCTTCAGCTTTTTGCTTGTAGCACAGCTATTGTGCTTGTTCCTCTTGCATAGGCTTCTCATAGTTACAGTAAAGCCAGGTAGCTTTGGCACTATCTCTCAGAGGAAGGAGGTTCAGTGGCCTTCACGCCAGCGGTGGTAGCTTGGAAAGCAGATGGCTGCTGGTTCCCACTACTAACTGTGCTTCAGTTGGTGACATAGGAAGATTCAAGGAATGCAAAGGATGGAATGATCGTGGATTGTTTCATGATGCAATGCTTATAGGTTCTTTTTTTGGTTCTTTTTTTTTTGTGGAAGAAGAGAGGGTGGTGAGGGGAATCTAATGCCTTCTGAAACTCTCATAGCCAAGTCTTAGCAAACAAAACTCAGAGAATATATAGGCCTCTACATACTGAGCATATGCCTACTGCTGTAATCTTGTATTCTGCTTTGGCTGGAAGGATTGCACTCAGAACCTGGACCAAGTTTTCTGCTCATGTACAGTATTTTGTCACTAGGTTGCCAGGCTAGTTTAGGACTGGAATTTTTTACATTAAACCATGTGACCTGATTGTGCAGCCAGACTTGAGATTCAGGGAAACAGCTGCAGTGTGATTCTTCGTATAAGAAAAAGCATATGCAAAGCTAAGTTCTTCTGTGCATTAATCTTTCCCTTCATACTTCATGTGCAAAGCTATCATGCTACCATCTATAAAACCAGGCAAACTCTTACCTTGAGAATGGTTTCTGTGTGTCCCTTTTCCCTCTGGAGTTTGACTTTGTGTGTGTATGCCTGTGTGCATCTGTGTAAATATTCTTTGCCTCTTTCA
Source organism: Cygnus olor (assembly GCF_009769625.2). Lineage (NCBI taxonomy): Eukaryota > Metazoa > Chordata > Aves > Anseriformes > Anatidae > Cygnus > Cygnus olor. Next base: position 140,793,917 of record NC_049170.1, read on the forward strand.
TGTTAGTCATGTAATGACTAACAATGGGCTTGCTATTTTTGGTTTCTGGATCAGGAAGTAGATTTATAGCCTTTTTTTTCCCCAGAAAACTTTTTAATCAATAATGGTTCCTTCCTTTTAGTAATGGATTTCATGACAAATTCTACCTCTTTTGCTATAGCAAGTGGAAGTAGGATAAGCGTAAGGCAGCTATACCATTATCACTTTGAGCTCAATAAGGAGATCTTTACAGGCAACTTTGTTCTTATTTCTTAACGGGATTAAGAAGCTCAGCTCTTTAAATTCTTGCATATAACACTGACATTTCCAGGGTGTGTTTGGACCAGGGAGTTCAAAGAGAAGGAATAGAAAAGAAAAGCCAATATGACTTTGTTTTTTACCTTGCTGGAGGAGCTGTTTGTGCAAATCGCCTATAAGCTTATTGACCTGAATCTTTGACTCCTTGTTTTCTCTGGATTTGGCTGGAGTGTAGACACTGATAGAGCACTGATAGAGGTGATTGCACAGCCCTCGGCTTTGCTTGGCACCAGACACCCCGCACCCGTGCCTGACATTATCTTTCTCTGGCAATACTTCTGTTCTCTTGTAGCTCATATTCCTTTAAATTTATTTATTTATTTATTTAATTCATTACATTTTATTTATGTAGGCTGTCTGAGGAAATAAAGGACACATTAATTGTTTTTAGTAAGCAGAAACAGGATGTATGTGTGATAATGTATTTTAATCTCCTAGGATAACAAGAATCTGCACAACACCTCACAGGGCTACTTCTTCCAAAAATACAATAGTTACCTCTTACTGACTTTTATGCATGTTTGTGAACCTGTGTTGCATTCTCATGGTCCCCAGAGTGTGGGTTCTTGTTTGTTTGTCTGTATCTCATTCAGCTGAAATAACCCATTATTTTTAATTTTTTTTAAGATGCTGAATACGCAAGAAGAAAGGTCTCTGATAATAGCCTTCAAAGGTGCTAAGTCATTTAGATTGGATCCTGTTAGGATGAAAGGAAACCTTTTTCTTATGAACATCAGCATTTGCCTTGTGCTCTACCACTTGTGCTTTCTCATTTTCTCTAGTTGCTCAAGCTCAGAGGACCACCTCTTCTTTTGCTAGAAGAGAAAGAAGATATCTGAAAATGTCGGAGTGATTTTTTTCACCATTCACTTGAAAGCATGGAAAGGCATTCAGAATAACAACTACAAGATTGCCTATCATATACTCCTTTCTATTTAGTGCTAACCCATCTGTAAATCTCTAGAGCTGTATTTTCAGCCCAACTGAAATCCATGTCAGTATTAGCATCCATTTCAGTGGGATAAAAAATTGTCCCAAGATAGACAAGCAAACCCTTCTTTTAATCAAGAAATGAAATAATTGGTTATCAAGCAGATGACATCAAACTGTATCTGAAAAAGAAACTAGTAGGCTGTATCTCAGGAAGTAAATACATAGAGCTGAATAGAAAACATTATTTTAGCTGTACAGAATTATATGAGAGAAACACTTCAACAGCTTACTCAATTTAAGCAGTTTATCAAAGCAACTCCAGCCTTTTCAGTCAGCACATTTTGATTTTCTTAAGGACAAAGCAATTGGGAATTCCATCACAGCTATGAGTAAAGGGATTATTTGGTTACAACAAGTAGTGTAATGTCCCCTTTCTGGAAAGTCACAAAACTTGAACTTCAATTGACTTAAATTTGAGCTCAAATTTGACAGAATATGAATTGCAAATTAATAAGGATAATCTTCTTTAAAATATGAAATGCACAAAATGACAGATTTCACTGCATGTTCTTAGTTCATGTGTACTATACCTCTATTACTAATTTTATTTATAATGAAGGTCTATATTGCCTTTTTCTTCTAGTTTGGTGTTCTTGACATAATAATTCTGAATGCTTTTGAAATGTGCTGGGACATCCCCTGAAAAATCATTGTCAGTCCAGGTCTGAAAAGCAGAGTTTCTCACAGGCTATGTGCTATAAATCAGAAGTGGAGATGTCAGCAGTAATTTAACTCCTGAGGGATCGGAAAAAAAAATGAAGCAAATTCCACATTTATGACATATTTGGATAAATGTTGCTAGGAAAAGTATTATTGGTAGATTCTAGTACATAACAGAAGGGGAAGCATTTATTTATGACTGCTAAGTCTCTTTCTTTAGTTTGACTCATGGAAGGCTAAACTGTTTTTGAAGCCATGTATAATGCTCAAAATGCGTGTATGTGGAAATGTGCCTCCAGTGGTAGCGAGTTGACAGTTTTTGGTACGGAAGCACCTGCAATACTGATTATTACAAATAAAAACATTCAACTGTTTACAGCAAGGTAAATTAAAGTTTTACTCTGTAAAAACAGATATGTACTGCTTATGTAGCAATTTATGTGGAAAGCAGGAGGTATCTATAATAGATGATTTCAGATGCATTTTATAAAATTAGATTATTTTTTTTTGGTTGGATGAAGTATTCTTGTAAGAGATAATGTTTCTACAGCAGGGGAGGAACTGAATTGTTAATTAAATAAGTCAAAATATGAAGATTCTTCAAACTTACAGTTTGAAAATCACTAGAGTCTCTCTGAAATCATCTCTCTATTTTGCTTCAGGGTGTTTTAGAAGCTCATGGATTGTCAATTTCCATTGAAACAATTTTTGAAATAATTTTGGAAAATTATACTGAGTAACAGTCTTTGTTTGGGGCATCTAAATATCTTTAGAAGTGTGCTTCTGATGTTTTTGTAATCTAGTGCTTAGAGCTACGTAAGTTTGAACCAAAGGTTGGTACTTTAATATGTCAAGTAGTGTTCTTGCAGTTACAATTTTAATAGGGAAGAATTGAGAAGATAGAAAACATTTTTTTTCCTTTAAATCTCTGAAAATTGTTAGGTAGCCAAACTAGCTGAATGTCACTCCTTTGTAGTACAGTTGCCACAAGAGTTGCTCCCTAAAAATGAAAATATAAAACTGATTTTTAGAAGGTAAGTCTGGAAAAGAAATTGCAGGAACACTTTTACTTTTCTGCAGGAAATACATTTGAATGAGTGATCCATGTCTTCAGAGGACTTCAAAAGGAAGCAAGGTGATGATGAGAACATGTCAAACATTTAGAAAAATAGGAAGACCAAACTAAATCTAGATGAACTTGCTGCACAAGAGTTTCTTATCCCATGAGAAGAGTGCAGTAACTGAAATGGTTAGAAATAATTGATGCTGTTTTTTAACATAATGATTGTTCCAAGATATCATTTTGTTAAAGTGATGATATTAATGCGAACCAGAATAATTTCCTTAGCATTCTTTTGGAGAATTAACAGCTTGCATGCATGTAGGCACTCAACTGACACATGGATATTCACAGACTTTTCCTAAAAGCTAGGGTAAGAGACTGATGTGTACTGGGTAAAAAATTTCAAGAGTGCTTAGCACAACTCAAAATATAAAGTTATTTCAAATGAGATTTATCCCAGGAGAAATTATGATTGCTAATCAGCATGACAGAAAACAATAAATGTTTGCAAAGAAGCAAAATACTGAGATGATTATATATATATATATATATTATATATAATCTAAAATAAAATTCAGGGAATTAATGTACATACAAGTATTGTTTTTTTCCAGCTATGTTAGTAAATCAGCCATCTGAGAGCCAGATTTTGCTCAAATTTACTGTATATATAGAACAAGTAATCTTAGTTGACTTCGGTATGTATTTCTGATATGCATCAGACTAAGTGATAACAGAGTCTCGTGCTGATAGCACCAGATTTCTCTCTCGCTGTCTCCCTCCATCTCTCCCTTCATCTCTCCCTTCATCTCTCCCCCCCCCCCATACCCGCAAGGCTTGTAGAATAAATCCCTTTGCATGACACCATAGTCTCTGTAGTTGTCTGCCTTGTCCTCACACCTGATGCCAAACACAACAAAGTAGGGAAGCTTCCCTCCCAATTTACTTAATATCTTTTTTTCTCAGAGGTATATTTCCTTACCAAAAACTTATTTGAAGATTTTTTTCACGTTATTTACACATTTTATACCCAGCATGTTTTATATCTGCTGAAAATTTGCATCACCATCAAAATTAAACACTTCTGCTTGTTAAATATTTACACAGAATCCTTTAAAAAGAACTAATACACATGACCAGCTTCATCCTGTTAGATCTCATTGGTAGTTTTTAAGAATAGCATGTGCTGCCAAAAAGTAAGTTACTTTAAATGAACAAAGTACATTGCATTTGTATTTCAAGTTGTATATGCTTTGTTTCAAAGTTACGTAAGTGTTGTTTCTGAAGAGATGTTCCTGCATACTATGTGTTTCAGAGGATTCAAGAGCAAAATTTTCAGTCTGTATAAGCTCTATGACTGGTCCTAGGTGCTGTGATAAAGCAAATAAAGCAAACAGTGAAGGATGATGTCTGTATACTAATTTATAGTTCCTGAAGCTCAGGCATCTATTTTATACAGTCTTGGAATTCTTCTCTAGGATCTGGAATTATTGCCGCTGTAGGTTGTGGTAGGAAGAGGAAAGAGCCCCTTCTCCTCTGTCCCCTGGAAAGCCTACCCCTTTGTGAGCAGTTGCACTGGCATACATAAGGTCATGTACCTTGCTGAATGTTCACTCTACAGTGAGTGAATCCCAAGCATCTGTATCAAGCCTGATTTTTCTTTTAGCAGTGCAAAATGCTGCAGGCTTCATAACAATTTATTTCTGAATTGATTTATTATAATTGAGAAGTGATTTTTCACTCCAAACAGCTGTATTAGGATGTTAACAATTTAAGTTTACATTTATGCTGCCAGGAAGAATGAGCACAAACTGAATTTCAAACTTTTAATGTTCTCTCACTCTAATATAAGCTGCAGTGCGCTGTTTGTAACTGGTACAGTCCTTCACCCAAAGCTATTTTGTCTGATGATAAAACCATGAGTGTATGAAGCTTGCACATTTTTAATCTCTTTTATGACCTTATCTTCCACAAGCGGCTTCTGTGAAGGTATCCTAACTATAGGAAGCACCTGGCAAACATATATGATACCAATGCTGTGATAAGCAGTTGTGAACAAGAAAGTAGATCTGTCAGTTCTGAACTGTTCATTGTTAAAAATACTTAGTTGATTTAGCTGATTGCAAAACACATTATGGAGTGACTAACAGCTGCTGTAACATTCCCAGTCAAGAAAGTTCAATAGTTACATTGTATGAGAATTTTTGTATGAGCCTAATATTGATAGGAAACACATGGATTAAAACAGCAGGGTTGAGAAGAACTGCTAACCCATGTGATTCTTTAAAATACTGCAATAACATGTTATACAAGTTGATTAAGTACAAATTGGGAAGTATTTAATTTTTTTAAAAGATTAAAGTGAAATTACGTGTATATTCAAGTCTCTCATTTACTGTTTGGCAGTATTGTCAGAGATGTCAGAGTTCTCTCTTGTATGTTTCTGGTTATATGTCTCTTTTACAGACTCCCTGACCAACTGTACCACATTGAATTAGAGTGGTTTAGCTTTTTTACTTGTCTCCCTTGAATAAACACTAGGATGAAAACAACATAAAAGCCTCTTCAAACTGTTTCTGAAGAGCAACAAAAACAGTTAATTCTGGAAAGAAATAGTAGGTCAAGATGAAAATTCTATCATATTACAGTACTGAAGTTGTTCGCATATGGAATTCATTTTATTTTTCCAAGTTAAGTACCATTTTGTGTATTCAGCATCTAACTGTAAGGCAGAGATTTGTTTTACCTAACTTCAGCTGGCTAAAGATAGGTTCCTAGTGTGTTTCAGAGGATGATTCATTTCTGCTATCACCAAGAGTGGTCTATTGTCTCAGACATCCTAGAATGGAATGAGTCACAGTGGAGGTTTCTCTCTTCCCTGTCTATAGGAGTGCCTACATAATTCGTCTGGACTAGCTTAATTTTCAGATATCTACTGATATCTGAGATGAATTCTGCCAAGTTGCTAAGAGTCCAGAAGGCTTAATTGACACTCGACTAAACATACTATATGTTATTACAGATTCTTGCTTATATGAGTGTTTTTGTAACCACAATAATGTTCTTTTAAGGACGATGTTTGCTTACTGATCTTAGTCACCATAAGGAGAAACTACAGTGGAAGTGGCATTTATCATTGATGATACTTCTGTAACGCTATTTGTTGTTCATGGTAAAAATTTATTTCTCCTTTAACTTAAAAATAAGAGGTAACTGAGCAGCAAAGTGAATAAATAAGCATGAGAAAAAAGACCTGGTGGAATTTGAAATGAATCAACAGGTTAGCAGAAAAGTAGGTGGTATATATAAAGCGCTTGTTTTGGCATGGAAGAAAGAAAGAAATAAAATAATGTGTCCTGGATCCAATTAAATGTCTTCACCTGTAAAATAGAGAAAAATGTAATCAGTTTTAAAATAAATATTAAATAGATAGTCTTATTGAGACTGAAACATAGTCTGTGAATAAACAAAAGGGGTAAACAACGGAAAGAAAGGAAATTCTGTAAGTAAATAAACTCCTTTGTGCTGAACAAGTGTTAGTTGCTAAAGTAACATTAAGGGGACAGAAGAGAAAAAAAGCTTGAGAGATGTATTTTGTTATTAACTCTTGAGCTAAGCCTCCTTTTGGCTTTTTAAAGTTGCAGTCTGTGTAGCAGCAAATGGATTGACTTGGCCATTTTCATCTGACGTTGATACTCATCTGAGCCTAGGTTAGAATTGCTTCACAGTAATACCCAGACAATTGGTTTCACAAGCAGATTGCTTCAGTATGGACGGAGAGTAGTATGGGGATACAGTAGTCAGATACAGTAGTTTTAGATACAAAACAAAGTTTTCTTTATTGTAAATTCTCCATATTTTGTTCTGTTTGCACAGGACATGTATTAATTCATGAAAACTTGGTTATGGAAAACACGTAACAACGTACTTCATGAGACACTGAAAAAACAAGTTAATGAAAAGTTAAGCCATCTGCTAACATAAATTTTCAGATCTTTTCTCGTCTCCCAAATACTTAATTACTGTGGTCTGTAGGTTGTATACCTAAGCTGTAACTCTGTCCTTCTTTTGCCCTTCAGCCCAATCTTTTCACATAAGTTTCTCCCCCTCCTCTTTCAATTCTAATAGTTTTGTTTGTTTGATGTTCTGGTTGGTTGCATTGATTGAAAGAATGCTCAAATTTGCATGCTAACGCCAGGTTTGCATATATTATAACCTGGAAAAACTTTCTATATTTCGGAGCTTAAATTTTCCATGCTTGGGCTTTATCTAAAATAATTGTTGTTGTTTCTATCTTGTTGTTATTGTTGTTCTTATTTAGTCCATAGACATCTATTGTTTACAGTGGAAGAAAATAATTTCCTTTAGTATAAAAATTCCATGAAAAGAACATTTGAAGAGCTGTATATGGTGATTATACAGCTTGAGTTAGAAACTCATCATCAGAATAGTCCTAGCTGTGAAGTGTTTTCTAGCATTTTGGAAAGAACTGGAGTTGATCTTGCCAGGTTTGTGTCTTGGTAAATTGTCGTTTGTGTCCCTTCAATAACAGGCAATTTGTTGCAGCTGTAGGTAGCTATGAAGGTAGAAATAAGAAGGTAAAAATATCTGATACATTCTTTAGTCCACAAAATTACAAAGAAAAAAAAAAGGCAGAGCTCTTTTGGTTACTACAAGCTAACTGCACAAATGCTAGTTCAAAATAGGGTAGTTGGTAAAACCAAATAATCAATAAGACTACTTGATAGCTTTTTCTGCATTACTCCTTATGAATGTCTTCTGAAAGGTAACTTCAGATTGAACTTCAGCACATGAGCTTCAAATGCCTTGGTAAAAGTATACAGCGTGTTTAATAAAAAATTTTACTAGATATTTTTGATTTATTTTAGCTTTAGATGAAAATGAATACACTGAACTATATTGTTAGTACTTAAGAATTCATTTTCGTTATCCGAGTCTGGAGTGAATATAGTGTTGTGTTTGTGTGAGAAGTAGTTTACCAGTTTCTTATATGTAGGATTTGAAAAATTGTTTGCAAGAAAGAATATGTTACTATAAGATGTTACATGTGCTCATGAAGTTAATACTTTATAGTGTTTGTATATGATCATGTACTTGAAAACTCTGGGTCGCAATCTTATCTGGTATAAATATAGCTCCAGTGATAATGTATGGGGATCTGGCGTGGTTTGTTGTAATCACATTTCTCTACCTATGTTGCTAATAAAAGCTTTTGTTATCATAAGTGGGAAAAAAAAATGCAAGTTACTACTTAATTGCTCTGCTTTTTTCTCCTTGCTTTACTGTTGTCAAATCAACAAACAGTCTGATTTCCAAATTCAGAAATATACAGCATTTTTTTTAATGATGCCACTTTTCTGTGGAACTCATTTTTTTTTAAAGTTTGCTTCTAGATTGTTATAAAATGTAAACTGCAAATCAGTCCTGTTTGATCGATGTAGTTAATTGAGCAGCTTCGATTTCTCCCATTCTTCAACATCTCTTCCTATTCAAGGGTTTTTGGATTAATTAATGGTAAAAAAAAAAATAATAATTCTATAAATGCACCAAATTACTGGCTGGGATAAGCAGCCTGACAGATCATTTAGCACATTACTGTGGCCATACTATTTTGTGTTAATATCTGAACCCCTCACCTTCAGTTTGTATGTTTGTAGTGGTTATTTTAAAGTATTTTTGCATAGAGCTTAACTAGTAACTTTCTTTAACCAAAATAATTTCACTTTCAACCAATAATTCTTCAAATAATGATTAAGTGGCCACCTCTAAAAATTTACCTGATCGTAATGTTCAGTATGTCCTATGTGCTACCTTGAACTAGATAGTTTCTGAAGGCAGACAGATATTCTCAGATTGGTGATGAAAACTCTCAAATTCACTGCAAATGCTATTTTTTTTTAGATTAAGCTTGATGGGGAGAAAGCTGTCATAGGGTAGCTGGCTTGAAACCTTTAAGTAGAAATTCCTTAAATGCCTAAATACCATAGATTTGGTCTCCCACTAGTTGGCAGGAAAGCCAGCATAGTTAGTAGACCATGTATTTGTACAGTGTCATTAATCTGCAAAGCATAAGCAACAGTTAGGTGTCAATTCAAGAAAACATTTAAGTGAAAGAATATTTTCCTTAATCACCCCTCTAGCTGGGGAGTAATGATCTCATTTGTTTCTCTCATTTATGCATATAAACTTAATGACTTTGTATGTAAGTTTACAGAATAGGTCCTAGTTGTGATTCTTTTTTTTTTTTAAGCCTACGGCGTATACACTGATTACCAAGACTTGTCTCTCCACAGAACTGGAAGGATTGGAGCTTGTTTTTGTCACTGGGAACTCACAGACGTTTACATGTCTAATAATACATTTTTTTCCCATTTCCTCTCTGTTTATCAATATGCATATATTTTCACTTACATATAAGCACTTATTTGGATATTGCAGGAGAACTGCCTAAAAGTCATTATTGAAATATCTCAAAAAGGTACTTCTTGGATTGTTTTTTTCAGGCAATGAAGAAGGCATCCAGGAGGCAGCAGAATCTGAGGGTGATGCAAGGCCAGAAAAACCAGGGCAGCTTGCTGTGGAGGCAGAAGATTGGGATGGGCCAGGTAGGAAAAAACAACTGAACGCCATGAGAAATCTCTTAAACTAGAGATTTCCTTTATTATTGTTGTTGTTGTTATTATTATTATTATTATTTTATTGGCTATGTTCTGCCTTGTATTGTTTTTTAATGAACTGTTTCTTTAACGATCCTTTGGTGTCAAAGATATTAATGAATAGGGACTAAGAGAGAGATCTTGAGTAAAAAACGGTTTTGGCTATACCATTGTGTAAATTGTTTCACATGGAATGTCTTACACATCTTCTTGATATAAAGGAAAGTGTTCTTGACGCTTAAAATTTTAGGATTAAAATTTATCAGTAAATTCCCAGTTCCATGGCTGTATTAAGATCGAAGTTTTTCTGCTGTATTTTCTGAGGCCAGACCAACCAAACACCATTGTACCCCCACAAGCTTTGTGCCTATATTTAGCAGCATGTTGAGATTCAAAAATAGGTGTGGAAACTACTGACATTTTCAAGAACTTTGATTACCAGTTTTAACTTGATAGAAATCATTTAGCACACCTGGTTATTGATTTTGGTTGAAAGAGAAACTTAGATTGTAGTCAATACGCTGTTAGAAGTTCACAGGAAAACATTAATTCATGTTAATATTTTTCTATTATGCACTTCTAAGGAGGCACAAGCACAGTGTTGCTAAGGTATAAAAAGTGATGGTAGCATGGGAATACTTTCCAAATATCTGTTCAATATAAATATGTAAAACCTCTGTTGTATCATAAAAGTACCTAAGACAAAGGGGTCAGCTGTATTTTTGAATGAGGTGAATTTGCAGTTAAGTTCATCAGTGTTTTCATGGGTATGGACTCTAGGTAGGGCCTTAAAAATCCATTATATTTAATATATTTTAATCCTGCTGTTGGAAAATGTGCGTCTGAAGCTAGACATACACTTAGAATAGCTGTATCTCTAATAGACGTTTTCCCTAAAAAGGATGAACATGTCAGAAAAGAGTTTCAGAAGTGTTCTATCAATAATTTATAATTCAATAATAATATTTAATTAGAAAAAAAAAATCCTATATTTCAATCACATTTTCATCCTTGCTTGATTTTGCAAATTACTGTGTGCTCTTCATGAGGAAAAGAATAACGCTAATGGTAATTTTCTGAAACCAGCACCTGGAAAATATAATGCAAACAAAAATGAAGACATAGTAAATCTGGTTATTATGATGTCATTTAAAATGTTCTTAATGATAATATACAAGTTGATACTTTATATAAAGCACTATGGTATTATATGAAAACAAGATCTTGTAATAAAATACACTACAGTACATTTGAACTAATACAAAAGGCATCCGTGGATGGACCAGAATAACCTTTTCCAGCTTCATTGCAGATTTAAAGGCTGTCAGTAATTAACATATGACTTGAAAAAAAAAAATTATAAATAAATTCTATCTTAAATAGATACATTTTTGTTCATTGTTTAGTGTATAACAGTATTCAACATAGTTGAAAATGTATTTGTGTTGGCTGTTGTCTTTTTTTATGAGCTATCTTATAGAAATGTTAAAGATACATTTTTATGACTTTTTTCTTGGAAAAAATGTTCAGTTAAACAGCAAGATATCAAACAGTAAGATGTGTAATACATATTCTGGTAATACATATTTATTGTTTGCTTTGACATGGGTTACGGTTTAACTTCAGCAAATGGTTGGCCAATGACATGAAATGAAGAGCTTTGTTTTATTTAAGTACAGATTTTTTAAAGGGAATAATATGTATGAAGGTTGGAAAGGAATGGATATGGACTCCATGACATGCTCTCCATCATGCATACTTTCTGAAATGAATTTGGTTATTTATTGATACAGAGAAAAAAAAAAAAAAAAAAAAGATCAACAGAAATTAATTTCAGCCATGCAGTACAAGAAAAATGATAACTTCTTTCAGATCTTTGAAAAAAAAAACCACAAACCCAAAGCATGAAATATTTTGCTTATTTAGGGGTTTGTGGTAGCACTGCAGAAAAAAAAAGAGTCATTAAAAACTTAGGTTTACTTAACTTTACCTGCTCACAGTATAGATGCTACCTTTATGAGTAGTTTGTCATAGTTTGTTATGGAATCTACATCTGGTCTTTCTACTGCGATAGAGCTCTCAGAAACCAAGGAAACGTGTTCTTCATGATGCAAGTTGGTAGACTGATAGTCTGAACTGTGACAACTTGACAACTCAAGGAAAATTCTTTATAAATTTAGAGCTCGCCCGCCCTCCCTTCCTTCCTTCCTTCCTTCCTTCCTTCCTTCCTTCCTTCCTTCCTTCCTTCCTTCCTTCCTTCTTTCTTTATGAAAAATCTACAGTTAAATGTGCTGTAGCTTCAAAGAGTTTCCACTGATGCAGTCTTTCAAATCACATAAACTTGTGACCTTCACTGACCAATAAGGAATTTCTGCAGTGATAATGCCTACTCTATGTAGTCACTTTGTTACCTGAATATATATATATATTTTAAGTTATCTGTAATTTTCATTGGTTTTGTCCTATTTTTTTTTTTGAAGTTCTTTTTAATGAGAAGACAACTCTGAAATAATGGAAACTGAGGTCAATAGACTGTGTATAGACACACAGTAAAGGACCTGATTCTTTTTCCTTTATGGCCAACAGCAAAAGTAAAAAAAAATAATAAAAAAAAATAGTCTGCAAAGCAAGACTGGGCTTAAACGAATTTTATATGAAAAGATTTATTTCTTTGAAAGTGCAAGTAGAGATCATTTTACAGCCTTAAATACACTGTTTGTTATCAGATGGATGCCTTGATATGTGTAGATGCACACAGTATACACATATAGTAATATGCGTGCATTATACATATCATAATCCTTTGTATTATTGCTAGGTTATCAGTGCAAATGAAGCTAGTGATCAGTGTTCTAACAGATAATGAACAAAAAGAGTATCTCCTACATGTCTTCTACAGACTATAAGTCACACAAGAATAGGATCATCCCCTTTTTTACTGCATATCTATTCTATGTAAGCCTGCCTAACTTGGGGAACTGTGAATGAAATATCCTAGAGGTTCCATGCTTCCATACCAGAACTCTTCTTAATTCACATTCAGTATACTGTCAATTATTTCATCCTTATTCCCTATATAAGCTATTACTTTCACAGCCATATAGGAGCACAGCTTTCTTGCAGAACATGTTGAATTTGTGAGTTGGATAGTCTTCAAAGTCAGTGTCAGAAGTTCTTTTGATATGTATCTGAAATTATCCTAGAAAGTGAGATAATGTGATTTGTCCACATAACCAAAATGAAAAAAAAAAAAAAAGGCAATGGAAAAGAAGACTTACAACTCTCTTTGTCATTTTATGGTTATTTCTTATGTACTGTTTACATTCATCTACACATTAAGTGAAAGTTTCCCATGTGTAAAATTCTGCCTCCAGTAAATCAACAGAATTTCTACTATTGATAATAGTAGAGCGGGATGAAGTCACAACTCATGTGAAATCTCAGGAGACTCATAATGACTCATATACATATATCAAAGAACTATAGAAAAAAACATATACGATGATTAAATATAACAGTGTAGTTTCTTTTTATTACCATTGCAAGTTGGTGTTTTTCTTAACATATATCAGAAAGAGTAAGAAAAATAGTAAATACAAAATTAAATAGTGCTTTAAAGTAATGATATGCTGTGTGTGACACTGCTATGAATTTTTAATAAAAGATACACTGAAACAGTCTTTCATGTGAATTCTGAAGTATTGCTTTAGCAGGATGTGGATCAGAAAGATCCTTGTGAACATTTCACATGCCAGGTTCACATTTTTACCTGTTACAAAAGGTAGTTTGAAAAGCTTTTCTGAATAGATTTCCTGTAACCATTCATAAGAATTGCTGTAAATATGTATTGATTGTTGGGCTAAATCTGCATTATTTACTAATACTCTAAGCAGTTTGGGTTACAAAGCAAGAGTGTATAATATGGATTGGAATGGTTGGTAGACCACTGCAGGATGGAAACAGATATTAATGATAGTCTTTCTTTTTTTTTTTTTTTTTTTCTTTTCTTTCTTTTTAAACCAGCCCTAAGAAGGACTTGGAGATTACTGTCCTGATTTCGTTTCTTTTTTGATTGGGGGATGTGGTAGATATAAGATCTTGGAAATGCTATTTGATGTAAATTAACAAAAATCCATGAAACATAGTTAACCATAGATATAGTCTGACAGTAAGAAGAATATTGTGAAGAAGGAGAGGAAATCATAGAATGACTGTGTGTTACTCTGACAGTGAATCGGTATTATCTCTGCTATCAGATAATGCAGTTATCATTAATTTTCACATTTGCATTTCAATCTTTGGAAGGAAATGACTCTTGCCGGATGAAGATAAGAGCTCTGTACCACTATAATGAACCATCATTTTATCCCGATGCTTTGTATCCATATGAAAATGAGGCTGGGTGGTGGTGTGGTATGTGAGGAAGGGGGGGGGGGGGGGTCACAGAAACATTATAACAAAGTGTCAAAATCACTACAGACTTTTGGAGCCCTTTATGAAACAAGAGGCAGTCTAAATAAATCTTCTGTAGTGAAGTGGGTATTGGATTAAAAGAAGAGAGCCCAGCTCCTATACCGGGGTGTTGGGAGGCGGGGTAGAGGAGCTGGGGAGGATTTCTGTGGATCTTGATCTGATTCTTTTGCTAGTTCGGAACTAAGAGGCGGCCATGCAGAAAGTAGGGGGGTAATAGTCATCAAATTAACCCATGGACTGCAGGTCTTATTTGGACACTTGAATACTATTGAGGTTGGTGAAGCTAATGGTAGTGAACCACTGACTTCATGGTTTGGTTCTGATACTGGAGCTGTTCTGGGAGGTCACCACACCTGTGTGTTAAGTGTTTCAAATAATTTTCACTCTTGTACTTAGAACTGAACCAGGTCTTCAAGGACTGTGGTGTTCCCAGGCCTTTTCATGCATAGCACAGCTTACTGTTGATTACCTGAAACTCTGTCAGCAGTGCAGACCTCTGCAAGGCATTGTTCCATTTGAGGTCTGATTGCTTAACTAAAACCATTTTTCCCCAAGTACTCTTTCATATATTCACCTTGTTTAACCTTAGTAGTGTACTTAGTGACTTTATCCGTACATCATTGTGACTCGCTATCAAATGTCTGCTACAAGCATGAACTCTTGAAGACATCCCACCCATTTTTTGTGACAAAAGCTGAGATTCTTATATCATCAAATGATGGTAAAAACTGGTGTTTAAATCTACAATATTTTAAAAGTCAGTATTAGTGTATAACATGCAAGCATTTATAGGAGCACCAGGATGTGGTGCTTTTGTCCAGGGGTAGTGCTGAGGTGGTGGGACTGAGGAATTATTCTGCTGGCTGTAGCAGCTGGTGCAAACCCTTCTGAGGGCCCCACCTCTCTGCTCTAACCTGATGAGCATGTTCCTCTTTTAAAGAGAAGATGCAGGGCTAAGAGCTGTAAGGAAAACTGGGCTACACATATGTTAGTGAATTCAGTAGTCACAGAAACTGAAGAGTACATATCAGCGAAGTGCTAAAAATGTCCCTGGCATGGTTGTGGTTGAGGCCAGCTGACACTCTTCCAAAATAATTCCCAAATTTCAGGGAGCATTGCAGGGAGCCTTCTCCATAGGTAATCTGTATGCAGTAACCTATTGAAAGGCTAAGGGAGTCTCCCAGCACATAGGTGTGGCCCATTTCATACTATTTAGCCTCAGTGCCCAGAACTTTCCTTTGGCACATGCAATTAGCTTTCCTTTACCAGAAGGAAGGTTTTCTTCCTTCTTTTACACCCTCGAACAGATGTTGCTAGTACAGAAACTGTCTTTTCTGCAAGGCAATTGATCTTGTTGCCAGGCTGTTCCCCCTAAAAACCTGAAAGATGAGAAAATGAGAGTGGTTGTGTGAACTAACATGGAAGTAGCAACCTAATATTTGCAGCCATCTTTCCCACATGCAAGCCTGTTTGTAGGAAACAGGCTGTTGCATGAGCTACTGAGTAGGTGTAATAGATAAAATCAAGTCATGAGGAGAATTTTTATTCTACGTCCACTCCTGACCGTATGAAATGATGCCAGCTAACCAGAAATGGCAGTCACCAAGGCTTTAAAAGAAAATTGAGGTGTTTCCTCAATAGGCAGTACTAAGTATTGAAAATGAAGAGATATTTACTATCTTGAAGTCACTTGCTCTTATGGTGACTTCTGTGGCATCCATTTCATGGTTCAAGGTGCAAATACTGTAGGATTCTGTAAACTTGGAGATAAACCTTACCGTATTTGACTTGTGACATAAAATATCAATGAGGAGTGAGTTAATCACTGGCTACTGGAGCCCTTATCAAGCACTCAACTGTTTTGTCATTAGAGATGCCATTTCCTTAACATTGTTTCGTGCAAGTAACACATACGTAAATTTAAATTCTGTTTCAAAATTAGGTGCTATGGAAATGCACCTAGTTTAGAAGTAACGTTTTCTCATATGTACATTTTAAATGTGTAGAGCTTTAATTTTGTTCGGACAAGTAGCCTTTTAGAATATTTTCAAACGCAGAACTTCATTTTAATGCTTGTCCAAATGCTTCAGAAAAATGAAACTATCTAAAACCTTCAAGTCTATTAGCATTTAGTTTAATGGCATTTGTATAATATTTCTGGGCCTTTATTTACCCAGTTGTGAAATATTTACTTGATGTAGCATGGCTTTTCATTTTCAGTATTTTAGGTGTAAATTGTGCTTTGGAAACTACCTTAATCTGCAAGTGGGCAAGTTTTCAGACTAAGTAGACTCAATTTCATTTGATCCAGGACCTTCCTAAATTCTTTTCTACTTGTATATGTCCAGCATGAGGCAAGAACATCATCCTGAATTGTAAAATGCACTGGACTCTGAATGAAAAGTGATACACATTATAATTGTATTCTATTTTGATTGGCGTTTATGTTTCAAGCACAAAAGACTTCTTGTTCTCTGAAAAAAGTTGATAGCTGGGAAAGGCATGTGCAAGGGACGAATGATCAGATTCACTAGGTACTTCACTTTGGACATGATACACTATATAGTGGATATTATGTGAAGTACAAATCCCTGTAGGTCACACAGTGAAGGACTCGTAGTCTGTGAAAGTCTGCAGGGAATCAATGAACATCTGCATTACAATACATTGTTTCTTGTAGTTTCATGCACCAAGGGACCTGCAGAGGCTGGCAGAAAGCTTTGCACTTTTCAGCTGTCTCCACTGTAGTGTGGTCATAAAGGCAATATAACACCCCGGTAATTGCAAAGGACTAGGAGACAATGTCTGTTTTGGGAAACAGATGGGGTGAGAATCAAAAGAGACATGTAATTGGTTCACAACTGTTTTGCTCTTTGTTGTGTTTTCCTCGTTAATTCAACTAAGATTATTGCATGCAGAATACTGCATAGCAACATTGCCTTGAACAGCTGAAGGACAGATGTGTTAATACAATGAACTATATGCACAACATAGCGTTATTTACCATGCAACACAATAGTGCAGCAGTTGGGTGCAAGCACCTACTGAGCAATGTTAGTGCCTTTATTACTTAAATTGGCAGCTTTCTTTTGGTTTCTGTTATGTGTCCTGTGTTCAGCATATATAATTAAAGAACATATTTTTATTTTCAGAATGTATTTTCCTCCTCCCTCACTTATTTTCTTTCTGTTAAGACATCATAACATAAAATTTTAAATAATGTAACCAAACAAACGCATTATCACCAGAAGCCATTATACCTCCATTTGAGAGAACCAGCTTTTGCTGGAAGTAAATTTAGTGTGATGTGTCAGTGACAAACTAGATATGAATATTTACCCAATAAAATTACACAGTTCAGAATGGTTCTGAGTCTGGAAATGGAGCTGAACCGTGTGGTCATGGGATGGCAAGAGTGTCCTAAGGGCAATATCCCTGTCTAAATTCTGACCCTGACTTTCTCAGTATTTGTGTTTAACTTAATGATACCAGATTAACACACATTTTATTTTAGGATTTTAATTATCTTATTTCATTTTTTAGGCCATTTTACCATTGCATGCCCAAAGGAGGGATATGGATTGAATAGTAGATCTTACTTTGTCTCCTTGATGTAGGCTTCAGACAAGGGTGTGTGTAAACCACCTTTGTATACAAAGTGCAATGGTGGTGATCACTGGAGAAGTGCTGGAGTAAACTTTTATGCAATCATTCAACACTTATTCATCAATATGACAAAAATAAGCATGGTTATCTTAATAGAATCAGACTTCATTTTTGTTTAGTTAAAATATATTTAAGTTATTTAAATATGTTCTCATGAGAGTCAGTGAAAGAAAGAAAGAAAGAAAGAAAACAAACAAAAAAAAACACAGAATCAAATAGTCAGAAACATGGCCCAGAGTTAAAAAAAAAAAAAAAAAAAAAAAAAAAGAAAAGAAAAGAAAAGTAATATATATACTTATATGTACATATATTTGGATAGGCAGATAAGAATTAAAGCCTATGTGTCTGGAAAGCCTTAACGGCGCAATGGCACTAGTGCCTAGTTTTTCCTGCAGTCAGCTTGTTAGTTTAGACTTTCCAAAAGAGCTGTGCAGAGGCCATCTGAGTTCTTGGCTTTTTTTTTTTTTTTTTTTTTAACCTTACTCTTTCCCTTCCTCCCATATATCCTTTATCTCCCTCAAGACCCTCAAACAATTTATTCATGCTGGAAAACTTGAACAGATGAACAGACATACTTGGCTTCTCAACATATTCTTGGGGATTACAGATAGAAAAACTTTCCAGTATTTTTTGTAATTTTGTCTTGAGTAAGTATTCCAGGATTATGCAGTGGCCTATTGTTTTTTTATGAAGAAAAATTGGCTGATACATTTCAGGGATTGAGGATGAAGTTGTAAAAATGGTATGTTACTTAAAGAAAATACTCAAGTGGGATGATTCAGGTCTGTGCTTCTCTGATTTTATGACGATATAGTTTCATTAATATCAAAGGTACTTCATCAGCATAAAACCACAATGATGGATTATTATGGATAATTTAGAAAGATAAGATAATACATATTATGGACATAATGTTCCAGAGTGGTTCATATATGTGTTTTGGGATGGGTGGTTCTTAAAGGAGACTGAATTTCAAATGACATCATTGTGTGAAGAAAGGACTTCATTAAGTTATCTGAAATTTAGTATTTGTATTGTGGTGCCAAAGCTACTAATCAGTTAAGAAATCTTTGGCTTACATCTATAAATAAATGCTAGTTCTTAAAATAAAAAAAAAAAAAAGAGAGAGAGACTATCTGGGAAGCAGTCGTGATTAGCATTCACTGAGAGTTTTTTTAGGTGTAATATAGTCATGTATACAATGTTTATAAATGTATACAACAATACATTATTAATATATTATTATATTAATATACATAATATATAAATGTATACAATATTGTAAATGCTTCATATTTATTATGTTCTGATAAAATATGTATAATTTTAAACTTTGTTTACTATTTCTAGTATTGTAATTTGTACTTTGTGGATTTTCATTGACTTATTCTTTGAAAAGACTTTTTTGCCCAAATTACAGAATTCCTTAGTATTTGATATTGATTACTTTTCAAAGTATGTACTGGATCTCAATTTTTCTCAGAAATTTTCTTTAAAAGGTACTTTCTAAATATATGCCTATTTCTAACAGAAGAAAAAAAACACCCAATAACAAAACAACAGATAATTTGGTGTGTTGCAGTCTGATAAGAGCTAGCATTTAGTTTAATTACTATATCCATAATACTTTAGCCATCAAATTTTGAGCCTCTTCCAAGGAAATTATTTTTCTCTCATCTTGTCCTGCTAATCCTTGTTTTAGTAGTTAAAACTTTCTTAATTTTCTTTTCCATATCATCATGCCATGTGTGAATCATATAGAATCGAAGAACTGTGTGAAAAGTTTGTTGACAGGGAAGAGAAGAGGAGAAGAGCAATACAGAATTTAAAATGCCACATGCCAGAAGACATCTTTAGAGGATGCTGGAGAAGTGTTCTTGCATATTACTGGGGTACTTTCAAACATGGTATCTGACAGAGCAATGGGCAATGAGGAGCATTGAACTCTGTCCTATATGATGTTGAAAGTAAGCGTTAGATTCCTTTAATAACTTTCAGTAGGAATATATCCAATTACATAAAACCTATTCTCCTTCAATTCTGCCTCTTCTTGTTATGTTTTACAATGCCACGTGCATTTTGACAGGCGTGATGCAGTAGATTAATTGTTCTACTGATTCATTGGTTTCATAGTGTTCAGTGTTCTACATATGGGGGGGAACTCAGTCAAGAAGTTAAATAATAGTTCAGTAGTACTTAGAAACTGTGATCCTACCTATTAAAAAGCCTTTTACCATTGTCTGCTTTTTATTTTTTCTTGTAAAAAAGACAAAAATCACTTAAATACGTGGTAAAGCATGTCACATTACTATCACCATTTCTCAGCTTCTGGGATCATTGCCCTAGAAAAACGCTATGTGCATTTCCCCAAAGCTTGGACATATCATGACGCTTATCTAAAGAGAAAAATGATATATTTTTAAACGAAAAATGCTGACCTAGTTAGTAAGGCTGAAACCGTTCATTAATTAGAAGTCATAATTGCAATTACATGGTAAAATTAATTTATCACGAAAATAATCCTATCAGTTTTCCTTTTTGGAAAAATAGAACCAAATGATTTTAGCAGCCCACGTTGCTTAAGGCTGATATTACAGTGATATTGGTTGAGAGTGAATAAAGTAATCAAATTCCATTTTCAAGATCTGAAATTCTCGTACTGCATCAATGATAGTTTATATATTATATGAGTTTCACTTGAGTTGTAATTTTGTAATTACATATAATATATAAAGCATATAAGCACAGATAAATGCATAAAAGGAAAATAGTGTGCTGAAATTTAAAGAGTGAATTGAAGATAACAAAGCACATAATATATAGAAAAATTTATGTAATATGGCAAGTATGCTACAGTGTATAAAATTCAGAATGCCTTTTCTACCCTCAGGCTATTTAGAATTCCTTGATATTCAAATCTTAATGTACATTAAATGGAATTTAAGGAGGTCCACCTTTCTGGACCTCAGGCAGACTTAGCAAGTAGCGCTCCTTAGGGATACCACTTAATGTATATATTTGCAAAGATGTTATAGCCATGAAATATAGTCCTTTGATGACATCATAACTGTGAAATATGACTTTATTTTGCTCACCAGCAGTCAGGGCTTTGCTTTATCTATATTAAGCAGTCTGTATGCATAAATAAAGAATACCAAATACTGAGGCTGACTGCTCTAACCCAACATGACCACCTTCAGTTGGAGTACTCATCATTCCATGTGATACCTGATGGGTTTCAGGGAACTCTATCTGTAGAGTGGAGTGCCATCAAATATGGTAGTTTAACATTGTCTTCGCCCCAGAAATGTGGTAATAAACAGAGTGGATACTGTTAGACAGCTACATGCCCAAATTCCGCAATTACTTACACTGATTTAAATTTTAACAGAGGGCAGAAATATATTATTTCATCTTTAGGTAGGCAAACTTTGCATTCACATTTTTGGTCCTGTTGAAGTAAACAGAAAATCCACACATTGATTGCAATGGAGTTAATACCTAGTTTATTAATAGCTAGCAGTCTATTAACTACTAATTAATTTATAAATGCATATATTGTTTGAATAGGACTCACAACTACACTTACTTTATAGCAGAAAGACCAATAGCCAAAGTCATGAGGTATTCAGCCAATACTTTGTTATGAATGGGAGATAGGAACAAGTATACTCTTGAGCATCTGAAAATCTCTTAAGTGTCCAAGAAAAAGAGTTCATAGAACAGTGCAAGAAATACATACTAAATACATTTTTTCAGATTAACCAGGGGTCGGCCTCTTCTCACAGGTAGCTAGTGATAGGACTAGAGGGAATGGCCTCAAGTTGCACCAGGTGAGGTTTAGGTTAGAAATTAGGAGATATTTCACCTTCGTTATGCAATATTTGTAATAATAAAGCAAGTCCACATATGCTGTTTTTCATTAACTTAACCTTTAGTTATGCATTGTGAGATATTGGGCTTTAAATTATTTATCTGAATAAGTTTACTTCATAGGCAAAGTGTCCCACCTAACCTTGATATGATAGTTTGTTGTAATAATGGCTCAGTCTTATTTACCTGTTGTATCTGTCATCCCTGCCTTTCTGCCTGCACTTGTGTTCCCCTTTACACATGTACACGGTCACAGTACATTGTTTGTTGAGGTGACAGTTCAGTGGTGCTTCATGGAACAAACACTTCTACACTTCGGTTGCTTAACTAATGAGTCACAGAAAATGTGTGCAGCAAAGAGTCAGTTTCCCCAATGTACATGTGCTGGAAAAAACATCATTTTCCTCTTCAAGTTTTGTTTCCTTAAATAAAAAAGAAAAAAGGAAATCTTTTTGTTCTTTCTATTCCCTTTTGATCATTCATAATTTCTGATCATCTCCTTTTATATTCCTGGTCTGACTTTGTTCATGCTCTCATTTTTGCTCTGCTCTGCATTCATTCTCTTTTTGTCATTTATTTCCTTTGATTCTGTTAACGTCATTTTTCCATGTGTTCTGTGTCTTTCATACATTATAATTATAAAATATTTCCGTTTTCTCTCACTCAAAATTTATTTACCTAGCTTTCTAAGTTTGGATACAGTGTTTCATACAGTATTTATCAAGGAGACTATAGTGAGAAATGAGCACGCTATTACTGTTCTTGGCTTAGCTGTATTTTCAAAGAGCATCTGCTGGTGTTCATTTGATTTTTTTTTTCCTCAGCTATGTATATAACACACGCATACATATCATCAATTCAATGAAAACACCACAGAGAAAATGAATTTTATGAAATTGGAAGGAAGTTTGCAGCAAACAGTGGATTATATTGGTGTTATATAGCTATCTCATCAAAAGGTAGCAAATGCACAAGACCTTTTGCGCTTTTCAATTTGAAAGAAAATGATTTCATTAGAAAAAAAAGAACCATCACTCTGGATGTTGGAGAATGCCAGAGCCTGATGAAACCAGCTGAAGAGACAAACTGAGTGTACGGATGCAGATTAGCCTTCAGAAGATGAGGGTGTAAAAGGGATTTAATGGTAGGATGGATTATAGAAATCCTTGTAACAATGTTAAATAATTATAGTTCCAGCCGAGATCAAAGCAGTGCTGATTGAACCCCCTCAAGCTGTTAACACGGAGTATCTTGAAGAAAAAAAAAAAAGGAAAAAAAAAAAAAAACCTCTGAGATTGGTCAGCCTGTGCTGACAGTGTCCTCTGATCTGTGGAAGTTCTGGCTGTATTGAACGTACAAGTTGTGGGGGAGGGAAAGATGGAGGGAAAAAAAATTCAGCCAGAGTAGCATATTTGGGAGGGTTTTTTTGTTTGTTTTTTTAAGAAAGGAGGAAGAGGGTATTATAATTGATGTTACTAGAGTTCACACACTGATTGAAATTGCAGTATACTTGTACACAATTGGCTTCTTTCCATATTGGAAAAAGGATTAAATTTCTTTAGCAGAACTCTGGTCTGTAACAGAAAATGATTTGACTCTTTTTTTTTTTTTTTTTTTTTCTTGCCTTTTAAACCACAGTTCCTATATACGTACCTGCCCAGCAACAACTATTAGTAGCGATAACTTGAAGAACGCCTTTGTAGTAGCGATATTTAGCTGCAGGCAGGGAGTACAGTTGCTATGCCCATTCAACAGCATTAAACATTTATTCTCATTGCTTTGCCTTCCTGGCATTCATGCCTGGAGGATTATTCTTATGCCTCTCTTAATTAAAAAAAAAAAAAAAAAAGAGAAGTCAAAGTTAAATCCTTATGGTTTGGTGGCATAGGAACTTGTGGCATAACCAAAGCTTTTCCTTTTATGCAGCTGTCTGTAAAGTGCAGCACATGTAGCTTATTTCAAAAAACAACAATAACAACAACAAAAACTCTGGCCATGTTGAAGTGTATTTCAACAAGCATGTTGGTTCAGTGGCAGACAATGCTAGAGTGTACTCAAAACCAAGGGTGGAAAGGACACCTTACGGACTAGATGTGTCTGAAGGAGTGATTTCATCTAGCTCACAGTTACTTTGTGCTGGGACTACAGGTGAGAGAGAACATCCAATGGACATAAAGGGTTAGAACTGTCAGACATTTCCCCTTGGGCATAACCATGCCGTGGAAAAGGTGTTTCAACAAGGTTTCATCCATAGGGCAGGAAGACTTTGCCATTGTGTACATTTTGCCAATGAGTGGCCTGCAGCTGACCTTAAACCTTTAGCTTTGGAAAGGTTAAGTGATGCTTATTAAGAAAAAGGACTCCAAAATGTTAGGTTCCTGGAAATGCCAACATATATGTAGTCTCTCTCTCCAGGTGTGTAAATACATGCATGTGGCTGCATGTTTAAACAAATGTGAGTACTTTGTTGCCTTTGTACACTCAGTGTACAAAATGCCACTCAGAGAGTATTTCAGAGAACTTCTTTATATTTGAGAATAATGATGCATGGCCAAACCCCAAACCTTTTATCCGATCACTGTGTAAGAAGCTGTGGTAGTATTTTCCTTTTTTTTTACAGGTTAAAGTTTGCATCAAATACTAATACTCTTTTTAAATCTCAAAGATAATTTTGGTGTTGGGTTATGAACTGTTGTATGTGACCTCTCTAGGGACTTCTGTTAACCTATTAACTTAGGTAAGCTGCTTCTTACTTGCTTAAAATCTGAGTAGTCAGCTTTTACGTAAGAGGAAAGTAAGAGTTAGGGATCCTTAAAGAAGTCTGTGTACCTTGGGTCAGGGATGAAAACATCTAAATGGCACCATCTCCAGGGTATATCATGGCTATTTTCTGTAAAAGTATGACAGTCTTTGCAGGCATCTCAGAGTGTCCATAGATCATTAAGTTACAGGTACACACTCTGTAGCTCTATTTTCCTGGCCAAATACTATGGAAAATGTGAAAGTCTATCTGCTGATGGCCCTTGTGGCGTTGACTCCCCTTGTGGGGTTAGATTATGCAGAAGATGTTGTAGCTAACATGAGTTTTCCCGTTGAAGTTGTGATCTAAGACAAGATAGAAGTGAACTTGCAGTAATTGCCAAGGCATCTTGATTAAGATCTGCAAAGTTGTTTAGATACCTTACTCTATTTAACATATAGTGGTTCATAAAGTTAAACACATCTGCAGGAGCAGGGTGTAATTTTTAATCAAACAGGAATTTACACTGCTGGATAGAAACAGGTGATGCCATTAAGTGGACTTTAATGTAGTGGTATGCTAGTTCAAGGCGACCTGGTATCGATTAAGCAAGGGTTTTAAAAGACAGTTAAGTGTAAGTGTGAGCTTACCTGGGACTGTGGAGAGTTTTGAAGTCCTGGCCAAGCATCTCACAAATCCATTTTATAAAGCAAGAATTTGAAGGAAGGATTTGATGGTCTTTGGACATATAGATATATTATTTTTATGGTACAATTTTGGATCTAATGAAAACCAATGTGATAAATGCTTTGGAAAAGAGATGACTGTGCCAGCCTGTACTAACAACAGTTGAACTCTGAACAAGATTTTTTATACTTGAAATAGGGAATAATACTTTTTTTTTATTATTTTTGTTTTGTTTTTGCAAATGGAACATAGCAAGTCTTTTCCTTTCCTGTTTTATGATATCAACAAAGAATGAAAAATTACATTTGTTCTTCTACCCAAACCATACTTTCCTGTTGCTTTCTAACATTTCCTGAAATTGCAGAGTAAGAGTTAATAATGGAACTAGCTCTAGTGCATGTTACCTAACTATTCTTGCTTCTTCTTCATGCTTAAAACCCCTTCACAGAGGATTTTAGAATGGGAAAATGCTAAATCAGCTCTTTCCCTGTCCTTGGCTTCTGAGCTTTTTTTGTCATTGTGCTATGGAAAAAAAGGATCAGACTCCAAACCTTTAAGCAGTTGCTGCATTTGGAAATAATCTAAAGTAAAGAGATGTCTTTGTGCAATAAGGGACATCATTCTTCTTCTTTGTGTTCTGAAATAACAAATTATTGCCCCTTGACAGTGAATTTGAAATCAGATAACTAAGACTCACTGGATGATTTTTATCTCCAGAGTCTGTGTAAAAGTGTTGTACGCTGTGTGTTGTGCATACTATTTGTAACAGGACAGTACAAGCTTGGAGACATATATTGTAGATGACTCAAAGTTTTGGCACTTTATATGTTACCTGGGGGGAAAAGAGCCTAGTTAGACTCAGAGATCTCCCAGATATTTTCACTCGACATTATTATTTTAAACATCAATTGTTATTTTAAACCTCAGTTGTTCTTCTTGTTTTTAGCATAACTTTATGGCTTTATTTAGATTATGTCTGCAGTATGAATGGTTCTAGCTATAAGTTAATATATAAAATATATATACGAGATATATATAAAGTATATGAAGTGTGTGTATACATATATATATAAATATATATATATAAAGAAGGCAACATTACCCCTCTTTGGTATCCTCCCCCACCAGCCAGTCTTTGTACTTCTAGTTATGAACACAGTGTAAAGAATCCAGTTGCTCCCCACGGGCTGTGAAGACACTGGAATAGGAACTGTTGTTGCTGTTCCTCTTATCATTTTTTTCCTCTTTATTTATCTTTTATTAAGAGGTATATACGGAGAGGAAACAAACATTTTAGGCCTTGGTTAAATAAATATATAGGAGATAGTTATGGCTGGTGTTTCTTATCCACTGAACTTAGAGTAAATGTAAAAATACATGTAGTATTTTTTGATGTTATACTTTATTTTTTAAGTGAGAGGTTTGTAACATTAAAAACAGCAGCAAGAAAAGCAGTTGCTTACAAATTTGAGCTTTATCAATGTTTAAGTTTGTTTCTGAAATTTTGCTAGAAAAATATTTGATCTGTTTTCCAAAGCATTAGGTTCCTATTAAATTTGTATTATGCAACTTTGGATGATATCTGAAATCTTTATTTGAATCTGTCACATTGTGCAGTGTCTCAAACCACATAGTAGTTTATACATGGCTATAAACTAGGAAATCTCTCTCATCCAGATTTAAAGGTATTCTGTTATCTAATAAATTTTAATCAAAATTGCACAAAGTGGATTGGAATATAAGCCAAAAGACATTTTTCACTCTCAAAAATAGGATTTAAAACTATTATTTGAAGATGGAGTTTTGGCCACTGGCCTTCCTTTGAAGACTTGTTTGTTTTTGAATTATTATGTATTTCCATTTCTGAGACACACACCAGTCTAAACCTTTCTGTGCTGAAATACTAGAACTGACTTTAATAAATTCCCCAATACAGTTTACTAAGTGCTAATTATAATGAATTCAGATGTTTAGTTGTTAAAATTGTTCACACATACTTGTGGATATTTGCACATTGAAAGGACAGAGCATGCATCAATCTTTGTTTTCCATATGGAGCAGAAGAGGCCAGACTGAAAGATTAACCTCATGATTTTTCATACCTGTTTCCAATAATATATTAACAACACTGTAAATATCTATCTTATGTATGTATCATAAAATATATTTGCAACCAATCACTCATTCTTTCTGTAATATCATTTTTAACATTCTTTTTAGGTCACCTGTTAGGTTTATGAATTGTCAGTAAGTGAACTAGGACAGTTGCTCAGCCAGGGAAAAAAAAAATAAGCACATCAGAAGACTTAGTCCTCAAGCATGATGTATATTTTTCAGTGGCCATAGTGTGGTATGCTGACAACCATGAAATCCCACTGTACTTAGCATAGATATAGTTCATTTCATCTTCATAATTCTGTACTTTATTAGTAATGAATCTATATAGACTTAGTTTTAATATAGAAACAAGTTGCCAAATCTCCTTTTTTTTTTTTTTTTTTCCTCTCTTTTTTTAATCTGTACCAAATTCCCATGTTTGAAAAGCAAGCAGGGTATAGGCAATGGCTGTAGTTTATTTCTTATAAGTATGAACTTAACTTCAAAGTCAAGCCTGTCTATATCTCAAATACTTTTCTTTAGTGAAGTCCTGCACCCATGTGGAACACCACTTCCCTTCCCCAGTCTTCAGCCTGAGTTGGGAGCATCTTTTGAGACAAACTAGCTGGTCTTCTGAAATTTAAATTAAAATTGATCTAGTCTAATTCAGGTGATGATATGATTCTCTCTGCAGTGTGGGTGCAGGTTAACTTCACTTGACTAATTTGTTCTCAAGGACTTGCCCACATAGTGAGTAGGGGAGGAAATTGTGGGGGCTCATCTGCAGCCGTGCACAAACTCTAGGACACCTTGCTGCTGCCCGCAAATGAGAATTATGGTGCTGTTGGCTCCTGACTTTGGATGTCACTTGCACTTAAGGTGTGTTCCTTGTAGTCTGAAGCTGTGCTAACTTGAATATAGACAAATAAGGTGGTAGTTAAGAGAAATCTTATATGTGTCCCTTTTCTCCCAGCAGACTCTGCACTGTAGCTTTCTTTGGAAGTGAAAGGGGAAGATTAATGGAAAGATTGTTGTGCTGTAGGTACCTGAGGAGGAAACTATCGCCATCGTTATCAATGCCACTAAAAATAATATCTTCCAAGATACAGGGATTTGGGAAGTGAAGCTCCATGTAAAAATGCAAACATTCCAGAGGTACCAGAACAAAATCTAAGAAACTTTCCCATCTTCTGAAGCTGGTGAACCAGTAGGGTCTTCATTGTGAATGTCTCTCTTAGCCTTTCTTACTCTGTTGAATCTACTTTGCTATTGCTGTACCTTATGAAAGAGGTTGTAGAGTAGAACATGGTAGAGTGGGACTTGCAGAAGACACCTATCTAAATTGAATGGGGGCTCTTGTGGTATAAAGGGAAGGATTTGGCCCTATCTAGCACACACAATATTCAGAATTGCGTGCAATAATTGCAGCATGCAGCGTGTGCGGCGTTATACTTTCTGTGTCTCTCCCTAGTACACAGCTTCTAAATCATCACTAGACTGCCTCTGCAGTCTTAACTACGTGGATTTTAAATTTGCCTTGCTCAGTGGCTTGCTTTGGCTCAGGAGGGATTAACCAGGGGGGATAGCAGGGCTGTGGGTACACACATTTCTTTCCATGATTCAGAGGTCTGCAGCAACTCAGTCAAAAATAAAAGAGTCCTTATATAAGCAAATAAAATGTGAATTGAATGCAAGGTTCCTGATTTATCTAAAAACATTCGTTAAAAGTACTTCATTTCTTTTACTGTTGCGATAAAATAATTTTACAGTTAGTAACATATAACTTACAGGAGTGACAAATTTGGTACTTAAAAAATATTTAGGTTAAAAAAACCTGTCACTTCTAGTAAGTCATTTTTAGAGTGTAATCACTTTAATTCTCCTCTCTAATTTTATCACCAGGAGACAAGCTCCGAGCCCCCTAACCTCCTGTAAAGGATCTCAGTGCTGCTGATTGTTGTGGCTCCCAGACAGAATGACAGAAAGGGGAATGAGATTGGCTTGGCTGATCTGGGAATGAGGGAAACATTTCTTAGTATCTAGCAGCCTAAGTAGTAGATAAACATCGTTAATGTCAGGTCACTCGAAGTCTAAGTTTAACATAAAACACTAGCATGTTGGGAAATACAGCACAAAACTTATGACATGTTCTGCCTGGGATGAAAAAATTGTAAGCATGTAGTGACAGTAATACTGCACTGGCACAGTTGTTGATTTAAAGAGTTGTTTACAGCCCCGCAGAAGACAGGCTATTTGAGCTATATTCAGAATATCCATTCTCTTGGAGTAGTCCTAAGTAGTTACAGTGCAGCAATGCATGATTTACATTGCAGTGTTACTGATTAGAGTCATGGGGGCAAGAGGGGAGTGCGAAGCCTCAGCTGCAGGCTAATCCAGAACCACTGGATGCCAAAACCAACAAGTGCTGCTGCTCTTTGCTTCCTCCCATGCATTAAGAAGCTATCAAAGCTGAGAAGCTTTTTAGTCCACCCTTCAGATGTTTGCTTGTGTTTCATGAATTTCTTATGTTAATCATTTGATGTTTTACTAGAAACTTCATCCAGAAACTCAGCTTGTGCTGGTAAAAATATGTAGGAAGGAAAAAGGATAGAATAAGTTGAGATAGAATTTTATAGTAGGATCGATATTAGAAAATACAAGAATATCTGTTTTACTTCAAGAAGACTCTCTTAGCTCATAGTTCAAGGATTTCAATTTTTCAAATTTTTAAACACCCTCCTTCCTCTCTGTCCATTACATTAATGTGTTGGGTTTTGTAGTTCCAAGATTAGGCCATCCAGTTAGAAAGGGAGAGAAATGAGTTAACATATGTACTTTTATTGACAGGTTGTCTGTTTAAAAAGACACATTAAAGTCTGGGGGAAGACAGAAATCCACGTCTCTCTGTCCTTAGACAATGACTTACAATGAATTGGCTTACAATTTATTAGGATCAACACATACAGTGAATAGAGATGTTCGCCCTTCCTTTTAAGAAGTAATTTTGGAGGCAAAAGATGTGGATTGGAATCTCCTAAGGGTGAATCAAAATGGGAGCCAGATGTCTTGGTTCCTAGATCAGAGTTTTTGTGAAATGGCGGTCGCCATCACAAGTTCTATCATGAAAGCAAATGTGCCAGCCGTGCTCAGTCCTATACTCTTCATTGTTCAGGTATGTTCAGTTTGCTCTGAGCATGGGGAACCTCTTTTTGAGTGTTGGTAGATTTAGAGGTATATTAACCTACCAACCCAGAATGCAACTTCATTGGAGTTTAGACACGTACATAATCAGAATAAAGGGAGTTCTAGAAATGTGTAATGATAAGCAGCTACTGAAGTGAGATTTTCTACATTCTTTTCTTCAATGTTGCTACCTATATTCCACTGAACTTCAATTAAGAACTAAATTATTAAGTCTTGACCCTGTCTTTAGTTCTGATTTGTATTGAGAATGTGTTTTACATGTCGGAAACAGAAAGTGTGAATAACTGACATGAGTTATGAATAAAAAGAAAGCTGTGCTTTTTATTTAGATTACTATGCAAGACATTTTCCTTTCACCGGTAATGTTTTTAAAATGTAATCATGCTTTTTAATCCAGCAGAGCATTGGTTCAGGGAAACATTAAGTATTAATTTTTCAATTATTAATTAATAGTTTTTAATTAATAAATTTGAACAATACCACTATTTAGAATCATAGAATAATTAAGATTGGAAGGCACTTCCAGAGGTCATCTAGTCTGACCCCTTGCTCAAAGGCGTGTTAACTTCACTGAGGTTGCTGGAGGCTATCCCCAGTCAAGGTCTGAGTATGTCCAAGGATGGAGATTCTGCAGATTTTCTTAGCCATGTTTAATGTTTTATTTGCTTGTTTAACTCTACCAATATTTGATTTTTTTTTGGTGGATTTTTTTTCCCCAATATCTGGTTAAAATTTCCCTTGTTGAAATTTGTGTCTTTTTCTTTGTGTATTCTCCCTGGGTACTTCCAATAGCAGTGTGGCATTGTCTTGTCTTTACCATCCCATTAAGTATTTTAAGGCAACAGTTAAAAACCTTTATCCTTCCTATCCTAACATGGATCTTTCCATCTCTCTCAGTCACTCCTTGCATCAGCCCCTTGGCAGTCTTCCACCAGACTCACTCCAGTAGGTGTATGCTTGTCCTGTTCACTGGACCCATGCACAGCCCAAGAAGCAGTAGGCATTCATTGCTGCAAGAGCACCTTGAGGATATATGTTCAAACTGTCTGTTCCTTTTAGCAGAGATATCTTCCAGCTGGTCAGCGCCCAACCTGTACTGTTGCATGGGGCTGACCTCACCCAGATGCAGGACTTGGTTGGACTTCATGAGGCTTCTGTCTGTCCATTTTTGCAGGTTGTCATGGTACCTCCAAGTAGCAACCTTGTCCTCCTGTGGATCTCAGCTGCTCCCACTGATTCCATGTCATTTGCAAACCTGTTGAAGGGCTTTCTTTCCTATTGTCCAGCCCTTCAATAATGATATTAAACAGCATTGGTTCCAGAATTGACTCTTGAGAGATGCCTCTGG
The DNA here is from genome assembly GCF_009769625.2 of Cygnus olor. Classification (NCBI taxonomy): domain Eukaryota; kingdom Metazoa; phylum Chordata; class Aves; order Anseriformes; family Anatidae; genus Cygnus; species Cygnus olor. The sequence continues at coordinate 140,825,695 of NC_049170.1, forward strand.
TAACTTGCCTCCAGCTGGACATTGTACCACTGTTCACAGTCCTCTGATTACAGTGGTTCAGCCATTTTTTTACTGACTTTGTAATCTATCCATCCAATCCATGTTTCACCATTTTGCCTATAAGAATGCTATGTGGAAAGCCTTTTTAAAGGCCAAGAATATCCTAGTAATGTCATCATAGGAGGCAGTGAGGATGGTGTTTCTAACCACCTTCTTATACTATATGTGTCTGATTATGACATTGAGAAGGATTTGCATCATAGTATTTCCAGGGATGTAGTTCAGGTTGAACAACCAGTAATTCCCTGGAACCTCCGTCTTTTCGTTCTTGATGGTTGATGTAACATTTGCCTATTTCTAGTCATTGGGAACCGTCCCTCCCCACAGTTGCCACAGCATTTCAAAGATGATAGAAAATGGATATTCTCAATCCATTGGCACACTGGGACCTTGGCAAGATCCCTCAGCATTCTTGGATGCAGACCATCTGATCTCATGGAATTTGGTATGTCCAATTTGCTTAAGTGCTTATTCAGTCCTCCAGTCATGTACATCTTAACTATAACTAGACTCCAGAACCCAGGAAGTCTGGAAGCACAACTTAGCAACAAAAACTGAACCAAAGAATTTGTTCAGTGCTTCAGCCTGTTTCATGTCCTTTGTCACTACAGCCTCTGTCCCAGTGAGTAGCAAGCCCACATTTTTCTTCATATTAATTTTGGTACCCACGAGCTTGCAGACATGTAACTTGTTGCCCTTCAAATCACTCCCTAGTTTCAGCTCCAGGTTAGAACAGCATTTCAACAAATACTGAGAAGTCCCTTTTAATTTTGTCTTATCTAAATTTAGTCATCTAAAAGTTGGTTTAAGGTAGTCTTTAATCAATGGAGTGAGATAAACACCTTGACTCCTTCCATTTTTAAGATGGTTATCTAAAAGAAAGGGGATAATTTTACCTATTGGAATATGTCTCAGTTTACTACAGGCAGAACCTGAATGAGTGGCTTGAACTTGACATCAAGTTTTTAGACAGTGAAGTTAATGTTAGCCACAGTTTAAGCAGCCAATTTTTGAATCCTTCTCCTAATTCAGACAAAATATGTTCTTCGGTTCTTTCCTGAATTGTCTTGGATGCTTGGTAATGTCAGAGTAACAATTGTCATTTTTCCTATTTGGTCTTTCATGAGAATAGTTATGCTCTTATTTCTTTTTAATTTGTAGGATTATAAAATAAGATTATTTAAATACAAGAAAATGTAATGTGGGCCAAATTCTACTCCTCTGATTTCTAACTTGATTAATTTCTTTCAATGTGTGTTTAATTTAGTATTTTTTTTTCCTATGAAGTATGTTTGAATGCACACTGAGTGTCCAATTAATAATATCAAGAAACACTTTCAGCAAAGTTATTCTTGTTCTGAGTGCAGAGAAATGATATCAAAATATTTTTTAATGTTTTACAGGGAAGATAATTTTAGTGAATTGACAAATAAGAAACAAAAATGTCAGAAGATTGCTTGAAGTGCATCAAAAATGTTATGAGTATCTTTAGGGTTAAGACATCTTAAATCTTGTTTTCTTTCACAAAGAACTGCTCCGTGACTACGTCACATAGGGGAAAATCTTCTGCAAATGTTAATAACAACATTCTTTCTACCTATCTTGAAAAGTCTACAGCTTGATTTTTATTTTTATTTTATTTTATTTTTCTCTCTCTATTCACTCTGCAACTGCAATTACAATTGCAGTCTTTGAGGATGGTGGGTTATCAAAACTGTGGAAATCTTGTTCATACCCAGAAGATATCTAAAGAAAAATAAAACAGTAGATTTTTTTTTTTGTGCTTTCTACAGATTTACGTCCCACTAAATGTATAAATGCATCACTCCCTGGGGATTTTGAGGCTATGTAATTAATGTTTGTAACATTATTATTGTTTATTACAAAAATAGTCATGCACCCTGAACTTCAGGGTACAAAGATGTACAAAGTCATCAGGGACATAGGAAATAGCTATTTCCAGAGCTTTTATATCATGTTGGAACCCTATTCAGTTAAAACAACCAGGGAGCAGATCTTGAGATCAACACAATGAATTGGTTTGATGCTGAACCTTTGATGATGCGCTCTATAGGGCTTAAATATGTAAAGTGGAACATGTTTTCAAAAGCCACCACAAGTACCTGAGTCAGAGACTCTAGGGAATGACAACCAGTGTGCTGCTTCCATTATGACATTAATATACTGTACAATGCAGTCCACTTTTCTACATATTGGATGCTATGTGATTATGTTAGTCTCATTTTCTCCTGGAGCTTCTTTTATTAAGTTGCATAAATCATGAGAGCACAGTAGCCATGAGTCACTTACAATGCTGTTTGTTCACCAAATTCATTGCAGGTAACTGCAAGCTATATGATCACTTTCTATAGGAGTTATCCTTGAAAGATGTTGTAGAGTATTTATTGTTTGCTGTTTTTCCTTAAAATTAAAGACATTTGCTTTGTGAGGCTGATGTGAGTAATAAGCTTCGTGCTCTGTTAAGAACTGACATGTGAGCAGGTCTTAAATGAGATTGCTCTGTTCTTCAACGTCTCTGATGGTTTTTGTAGAGAAAAAGAAGGAAAACTTTAAAGTGCTGTGTTAGTGTTTCATATTTTCCCCATCATCTCCCTTCTCATAGGGGTTTTGTTTCAACTTGACATCTGTGCATTGCTAAATGTAAATTTTGCTTTAATAATAGTTGTATGTACAGCTGCTTGTGCATTCGGATGACAAAATATGGTGCATACTGGTTTATCTTTTATCTTAAGATTAAAATCAGTATCCTTGATTTAGCAACTAGTTTACTAATAAGGTTGCTTCACACAATGGCAGGAAAAAAAAATCTAAATTGTCTTTTTTTTTTTTTTTTTTACTGAAAGTTAACTTAAGTTTCTGTATTATTTAAAACTAAGTCTGGGAAGTAGAACATATAGGGGAATTGTAGATTCATAAAATTTATAAATTAAAAGGCCAAGAAAGAACATTCAGTTTGAATTGCACAAGTCAAAAGTTTTATTTTTTCACTCAAAAAGCAAAAGATATATTTTAGGCAGAATTTAGTTATGGTTTGAAGCACAGCATACCCTTAAAACAATATCCTATCTTATAATAATTCAGGTCAGAAGGGACCTTGGGAGTTCTTAAGTCTACTCTCCTGCTCAAAGCAGGGTCAGCTCAGAGATCAGACCAGGTGGCTTCCTGCTTTCTCTGTTGAATCTTGAAAATCTCCAAAGATGGAGACCGCATGTGCTTTCTGGGCAACTGTTCAATGCTTCACGGTCCTGACAGGCAAAAAAGTGTCTAGTGATATCCAGTCTGAACCTTTCTTGTTCCAATTCATGTCCAGTGTTTCTTGACCTCCTGGCATGCACCTCTGTTAAGAGCTTGGTTCTACCTCAATGACCTCCTCTTAATATTGAGGCTACTGTTCATGTAAACCTACTCCTCCAGTCTGTCTAGGTCACTCGGAATGGCAGAGCTACCCTTGACCTTTTTTTTCTCCTAACTTGGCATCATCGGTAAATTTGATGACAGTGCATGTCAACCTTTTTTCCAGGTCATTGATAAGTATGTTAAACAACATGGTTCCTAGCACAGGTCCTGCAGTACTTGATTTATCCTTCAGGATTTGTATGGCCCAGTAACCACTACCATTTGAGCCCAACTGTTACAGAATCATGGGGTCACAGAATAGTTGGAGGTCATCTGGTTCAAGGGCTCTGCCCAAGCTAGACCACCTGGAGCTTGCTGCCCAGCGTTATGTCCAGATAGCTTTTGAATACCTCCACGGAGGAAGATTCAACAAACTCTCAGCAACCTGTCCAATGGTCAGTCACCCTCACAATAAAGAAGATGTCCTTATGTTCAAACAAAACCTCTTGTGTTGCAGTTTGTGCCTGTTGTGCCTTGTCCTGGCGCTGTGCACCACTGAAAAGATTCTGGCTCTGTCCTCTCTACACCTCTCTGCTCCCTTCAGGGACTTATACATATTGATAAGTTCCCCCTGAGCCTCCTCTTCTCCAGGCTGAGTAGTCCCAGCTTTCTCAACCTTTTCTTATTTGAGAGGTGCTCAAGAGATGCCCAGTCCTTTTATCATCTTTGTGACCCTTTGTGACATCTTTGTGACTCAAGACTCTCTTGAGTATGTCCATGTCAGTCTTGTACTGGGGAGCCCGGAGATGGACATAGTACTCCATGTGAGGCCTCACCAGTGCTGAGCAGAGGAATTTAACTTTTTTCATATAAATTTTCTCTATATAATCTATTGTTTTTAATGGTTTGATTCAATATTGGATAATTCTTTTTAAAATGTCCAGCCTATTTATATTTAAATTTTCCTGCTTGCAGTTTCCAGCCATGTTCTTACATCTTTGCTGTATCTTTGTTTATTTGATCAATAGTGCTACCATCATATTTCTGTTCTCCTTTACGGTACGTGTACGTCCAAGTCAAACAATAACATTATTTTTGATAGGCTAAGGAGACTTAATTTCTTAACTGTTTTACCATAAGACATCTTTTCAGGCCTTTTTGTTATTGTCATGTCTTTCCACTAAACCTTCTCAAAGTTTTCAGCTTTCCTCTTGGAACTGGTGGAAGAGAAATGGGCACAGAATTCCAGTAGACCAATATCAATGCCACTTTATCCAGCTAATATAACCTTCCACTGCTCCACAGTATATCTTTCCCCTGCTACTGTTTAGTAGCATTTGTTACTTATTTGTGCACTACCACTTTTGACTACCATGTTCAACTGGGAAATATTGTTCAGCTGATAATGGACCTGAAACCCCAAACATTTTTTTTTGTAACCAGTGCTTCTCAGAAAGTCCCCTGCCCAGAGAGTACGTCCTGCGGGCACTTTGTTTTTCTGTATTGTAACACGTGTAGTGAGCCCAGATTGCCAGCTCATTATGCCATCCTGTACCAGCCTTCTTCATTATTTAGTCCCGTGCAATTTTTTTGTTACCCACAGACTTTATTGTTAAATTATTTTATTCTTTGTTCTTGGCCATTCATAAGAATGCTAACTACTGAAGGGTCAAAAAGCAGTGCTTTCCAGACTTCACTAGAAATATATCCAATCAGTGTCTAACAGTTTTCATATTTGTCATTTATCCAGTTTCTACTCAGCTTTAGTTTTCACTACTGATATCTTAGCCCTGTTTAAAATGAAGTATCATATTAAGTCAAATACCTTACAGAAGTGTAAATATAATAGTGCTAACCTATGATTTTTAACAGCTGAGTGTAATTTAGTTAATAGAAAATAAAAAGTTCATATTTTAAGATATTTCCCATAAGCATATGTTGATTGGCACTAATTTTATTTCTTTTATTTATTTATTAAGCTCTATATCATCTGTTCCATTGCTTTGCCATGTATCAGTATCTGACTGACAGGCCTGTTATCCTGGTCATCCCCTTTCCATTTTTAAAATATTAGCACATTAGCTTTCTTTAGAACAGTTGTAAGAATGAGTCATATAGTGGATAATAAAGAGTTTCTTTTTAAAGTAAATCTTTAAAAAAAGAGCCTATAGAATTAATAGATTAAAATATTATAGAATAATAATAATTTAAAAAAAAAAGAACATGTAAAGAAATATTGGGTGTGGGTAGCACTTACACACATGGTAATATGCGTCAGAATCGTCAAGGAAATAACTGAACAGCTGAATAAAGTAATTAATTTCATTAACCTGACCTACAATCCAGCTTGTGTTCCATGTTAGCTTGCAAATGAAATATTTGGAAAGAAAGCACAGAAACTATAACAAGTCCCTCAGTGATTTGGGGAGTGTGTAATCAGAAAGTAGTCCTTAGTTGGTGAAACTCCCATGTTGAATGAATGGTTCACTGTCTGTTCTCTAGGTGAAGGTGGTATCAGGAATGATCAGCACACATCTCTAATAAAGAGGCCGTATGTCTCTTTATATTGGGAATTTAAATATTGAATTACATATTAGTAAAGAAGAAATTGGATATATTTGTATTTTAATAAAACATCTGATCCTTATGAAACAACACGCCCAAGCTGATTAATTCAAACTGGCGTGGATGTGAACGCAATCACATGGAGTGAACCTGGCTCAAGAATCATAAACAAAAGGTTCTAATAAAATAACAGAGTATTGAATTTTTAGGGCACCATCTGGCAGTGATGTAAAGAGATCTGTTCTTCGTAAGGATTTATTTATTTGGCTTTACTTAATAGCTTAATTAATTATCTGAATAAAGTTATTAAGTCGGTAAAGAGATTTAGATACAAAGAAGTATATTCTTTTGTTTGTCTAGCATCTACACATAAATTAAAATCTAGGTCTAAGGTTCCAGTGAGACCGAACTAGTTATATTCTAGGTTTGACGTGTATGTGTAGCAGAAAAATACTGATAAATTCAAAGAATTCAGGGGAAGAGAATAGGAGTGGTTGAAGGCTCTACAAGATAAATTTGTGGAAGACATTAATAGGTCCAATACTGGACCAATAAGTCCAGATTTGCATAAGAAATGTCTTAGGCTCTACTGGGCAGTCAGATTTATTTAGAACTGTATCTGTCTGTGGCCAGTAATGGATAAACTGGGAAAAATTGTAAGCACATGGTGGTCAGACAGTGGTATTTCCACTGCTATACCTAGCCATGTTCTGGAACTGTGAGCTTTCCAGCTTCCCTGTTCAGAGGTAATATCTGTACATTTGTATTTGATAATCTTAATGAACTGTCCTTCTATGCATTTCTGTTAATGCTATACCTTTGGCTTTCATGCTCTTGCCCCAGTGTTGGGTGGAAAAATAAACTTCTATGGATGTATTTTCAATCTTGTTTGATTATTTTAGTTGATGATCTGTAGTTCTGTAAGAAATAGGAATGTTGATTATCGTGCTTGCTCAGTATCCTTCTTTATTACTTCTTTTTACTTCTTTTGCAACTCTGTAGAAGGCTTACAGTACTTAGGAAGAACTCTGACAATTAAAAAATTAAAATATTCTATTGACATCAAGCACAAGGTAAATTTAAAGTCGTGAAACAAAACTAAACATTGTTGTTAGTTTTTTAATATACCTTTGTAATAGACATTTTAAAAAAAAAAAAATAATAATTTAATTTATGCCTAGAAACTGCCAGGACAGCAAGCTTGACCCATGGTTAAGCAAATTACAGTGTGTGCCTATACAATCTACAGAGCAAGGTGAACAGAGATATTTATTGCAACTTAAAGTTGACTCTGCTGATGCCACAACTTAAACATGTTTATAAAACAGTTTCAAAATTTTAATATCAGAAATAATAAAATAGAAAAAAAAAAAGAAAGGATGGATCTGGTTGAATATTCCCATTTTGGGAAGTATAGTTTTTTTGCCTGCAGTTTTTGGGGTTTGGCTTACTCTATTCTGCTTTAGATGTTGCACGGGGTGGGGGACCTCAGCACTTCCAACTCGTTCACTGTCTCTGAGATCTTGCCCCTAAGAAATTTTATTTTCCCTTCAGTTCAAAATTATTATTTTTTTTATAAACATGTTTGTTTCATTGCAATTTTTGTACCTTTTCAGCCATCAAATATTTTCCAAGTGCATTGTGGTGGTCGTTTTTTGTTGTTGTTGGTGGTTTTGTTTCATTTTGAATGATTTTCTGTAGCTATAATTCTCTGTCCCTAATTAATATGATAGATTGTATTGTTTCTTAATTCTGATGTCTCCTTAGAAAATAAAGGACCTTTATTAGTTGTACAAAGAATGGCAGGGTGAGGAAATACCAGAGTAGCTCCTGTGAGTCCTTTGTACCTCTTGAAAAAGAAAAAAACATCATCTCGTTTTCCTTGCCAGTATTTTCTTAATACTGAGTGGCAAATGTGGGCAGACAGGAGCTTAAACAACCTCAAAGTTAAACTGTGGACTGGAAAATCAGCGCTTCCCAAACGTGTGGGTAAAGTGGAACAAGCTTTGGCTGGGCCTCCTGTTTAGAGCTTTTATGTGCCTCTAGTGTGCTTACTATAGTTCTTCACAAATATATTAATTTCAAAGCAAAGTATTGAGGAAACCATGCCTGGAGCATAGAAGAGAGTGGATGGCCTTCGAGAATGAAGCAGGAGGAAGGATGTCCTCTCTGCACTGTCACACTCTTCAAGGCTGTGTACTCTTCTCAGCTGAACCCTCACTGCTTGTGCTCAGGATCAGCAGCACCTCAGACAGTGCCTCAGATGGTCACCTTAGACCCACAGAAGTCATCAAAGGTTGCAGGGGGAGCGTATGATCCTTTCCTCTGGGTGTTTGTATCAGTCCTTTTTCCTCTCCTTTCAAGGACAATGTGCAAGAATCCATTCTGCAGTTCTTGTAGAAATCTCACTACTTGTGCTTGTTTTTGTGGAAAGAAAGAAGTGGGAATCTTTCCTTCCTGTTTTATTTGATTATAGTAAAGGTGCAGCAGTATTTGCTTTGTGTTATCCTCTGCAAGTGTTTGTTAATCTAAATAATGGAACTTTAGTTATCAGAAAAATCTTACGCCTGCTCAGAGCACTGAAGAAAGTATAAAGTCAGTGTGTAGATGCTAAATTTGGGGGAGAACTCTGGAAAGTTTTCTGGCTCACCTCAGCTCAAAATTTTTAAATTTTCTAGTAGCTCATTTCCAGAATAGCTAAGGTATTTACAGAACTGCTATATATCCTATTGAATTTTTATGCAAATCTGAATTCGTTTTTGGGAAGGGGCAAATTCTTGCCCCTTAAAGTTAGACTTTGCATGAGAATGTATGTTAAACAACATTAACACCTGCCCTAATCTGATAGACAGTGAGGATAAGTAAAGTCGGGAAACAAACAAACAGATAAACAAAAAATAAAATAAATGGTATAGATAAAATAGAACCACTTATAACCTACCTTAACTGACACTGGTGTGCCAGTTATAACATGGATTTTCCATGTGTGTACATTCAACAAATTGAAGTCAGGACAGTTGTTCAGGTGAAATCCTGGAAAGGGATAGTACTTTAGTTTTCCTTATTTTTAGTGGTTTATTACTGTAATCTATCAGCACTTTAAGAATAGAACTTACTTATTCTTTCAGTCACTTGGTAACTGTTTCCTCTGTTTTCCGGGTACTAAACCTTATGATATTGAATATATTGTTTGGGTTTTCTGTAGTTACTGCTTTTCTTTTTGTCACATGGTCATTGCCATTTGTTTGTCGTTAAGCTTTTCATTATAGTATGTTATTTTTCCTATATTTTCCTTTTCTGAGGTGGTTTTGCTTTTGAGTTTGGAAAAATGGCTGCTTGACCAATGAACTATTCTGCATGATTAAATTGCATCATATCTTTTTTCTTGCCCATGGAGGATCCTGCACTTAACCTGGCTTTTCTTCACCTCTCGGTCAAAAACTGCATCATTTCATAGTGAGAAGAGAACATTAAAACACACAATAATAATAATAATAATAAATGTTAATCAAAAAACTGCATGTGTCTTTCTGATTGTGCCAGTGTTGTGGTATTCAATTATGCAATTTTCATTGGCATATTAATCATCTTTTCAACAAACAAGCCGGCGTTAATTAAAGCAAACCATGGATAAAGACATGTTGCCGGATCATCATTCCGTTTATCACAGCGCACAGGCTGGCCGTTAAGTAAATTCTGGACTGTGAGATGAATTTCAATGTTGGCTTCATCTTTTTTTGTTGGAGTTTGAATGCAACTCATCTAACAACAACAACAAACTTCAGGCTTCACAAGAGAAAGATGAATTTATTTGTAATTAATGGCAAAAGAAGAAAGATAAAGTTGTTGTATGTTTCTAATGGGAATTAGGGTATTTGGAACCAAACTATTTCTGAGGATTTCTTCCCCATTCCACTGCTCCCCCTCTTACCCTTCTTCAAGTGTCAAAGCCCTGAGAAAAGGAATAAATGAACCCTCATCTACCTGTATAAATATGGGTTTCATTTTTGCCTTGGAGTAATTAGTAAACTGAGTGGCATTAAATATGCAATCTGTGCAAAAAGAGAAAATGAGACAATCTGTTTTAGTGATATGTGCAAGAAAGAGGTGGGAGGAAAATGCACTTGTATCTTTGAAGTGAAAATAGCCAACAATTTTTTGACAAACAACAGTTGCATGATAAAATTTTCAGTCCCCCCTGCCCTTGGAGATGGTGGCTTCAGTGCTGCAAACATGTACAGTCAAGAACATCTTTAAACATATTTATAGGTTTGTTAAAACAAGATTTGTAGGACGTTCCAGTGTTTATAAGACCAAAAGCTTAGGCAGAGAAGGACTGTATGCTGCTATATGAATAGATATTTCTTAGCATAATAATACTGGTTATTGTGCTTTTAAAGAGTTACTATAGAGACTGTTGAGAGAGCAGATGAAGGTTCTTTTTTGTTGTTGTTTGTTTGTGCATTGTTTTATTTGAACAGAAATACATTATAATGCTTCAGCAGTGCAAAGTACATGCTTCATCCAACAGAGACCACTGATGGTGGCATGGAGTGGCTTGTTGATTACTTGTTTTTTGTTTCAGTCCTGAACTCTAAGCTGTCTTTAGCAATATTTATCAGAAATGTACTTCAGTGTATATCCCTTCAAAAGCAGCTTTACAATGATACTGAATGAGTTCTGTTTTCACAGAAAAGCATATTTAGTTTGTCTACTATGAAAAATATGTAGAAGCACTAGTGAGGTATACGGTCATGTCTCCAACCAGTTAAGAGGGTCTTGGACAGTAGCAGTTAAGAGTGTTCCCAGATATCCACAACAATCTGTCATTTTACCTACCTGGATCTTCCTATGTCCTTCTGATAACCAGATTTCTAAGCTGCTTTTTATTACTGTCTACACATAAAACTTAATCAGGCTATGTATACTAAGAAATGTAGTGAATTTTGTTCTGAGAAGAAAGACTGTTATTTAGCTAAATAAGAATGGTTTTATGTAATTAGGTTTGCCTAAGGAAAAAAGGAAAAAAAATTGCAACTTGTTGGAAAAATTAGGAAATGCATTTCAGTAGGTTTATGTTACAGACTGGTACAGTAACTTTCCTGTGGTAAATTGCTCATTTGCTATGTTCCTGGGCAGGATATACTTTTAATTCTGTGCCATCTTCAGCGAGGATGCATTTTCCTCTGTGAATAGTCATAATTCAATAAAGTAAACAAGTTTCCTAGGAGATCATGATTTTATTTTTTTTATATTTTAAGGTTTGTTTGTGGTATCTTTGTTAGATTACTGTAATTTAGGATACTTCAGGTTCATGTACCTCAACTACCTCTACCCCATACAAAGAATATACAAAGTAGACGTACATTAGAAAAGTAAAACACAGTTGTCACATTGGTAGGAAAGCTTAAGAAAGACAACCTTGGGTAAAGATTCTACCTTCTCTTATGTTGCTGCATGTGTTGCTGATGTAATTTATGAGCTTACATAGTCTATCAAACTTGATCATACTGCACATGCTTACTCTATTAGAACTGCTTATAACAGTTTGGGATCTTAAGAGATCTCTTGTTTGGACCAGTTTTGCTTCAGTGAAATCAGATCTGCAATACAAGAACAGAGTTAAATACATGATGGTTATTTTAGAATTCTACTTTAAATATAGCTAATCATTTTTAACACCATAACTTCAGGCTGCTACAAAAAATAATAGTATATTTCAGAACAAAAGAATGTGTTGTAAAGTACTGTAATGATATTCAACATATAATTCGATTGTCTTCCACTGCGTTGTTCTTGTTTGGAAATATATTTGAGTCAATTTAATTCTGTTTTACTGTATAAATCAATTAAATTATGTTAATGACTTTTAATAGTTCAATTTCTTATGAAATACCTAAATATGGTCCATAGCTCAAATAGGATATTGTAGAGGAATAGCAAAGTTTAGTAGGGTTAATATGGATGCTGGTTAAACTGGCTAAATCATTAAATTGTTTAATAGCAGGATAGAAGTGCATAATTTAAAACAAATTCTTCTTAAGTGTGATAGTGGAGCTTAAGTGCCTGATGGGATCTTGTGGACACTTAAGTGTGAACTCAAGCCTTGCTCTTCAGTCATTTTGACAACGATCCAGCACTAAACATGTACCTGGATGTTGAAACTGGAAGTCAGGATGGTTGGATATGATACTGACTGTATTGCATCACTCACTTGCACAGTGCAGAAAATTGGCTACAGAAAATTCTGTGTCAGAGTCATCTGATGGCTGACGTAACCAGCATAGATCTTTGCCTTAGGTGTACGAGATATATGTATCAGGGCAAATTTATGTTTGCGTTGCAGATCCCAATGGCTTTGAGAATCTCTCATCAGAAGTTTTATGCTAGGTAATATGCTTTTAAAACAGAAAGTACAGAAGCATTTTGTATTTTCTGGAGCCATTAATCTGTGAAGTTCATTTTAACATACGAGATATGTGAGCATTCTGAAAACTCATTCCCTTTGAAGAAATGGAATAAGTTGTGAGAATGAAACAGGAAAATAATTTAAAGTGATGGTGGTGGTCAAAGGTCTATTTCATGGTAAAATTTGTAAAAATGTACACTGTATTGTTGGTTTGTTGATAGAGGCCACCAGACTAAAAAAGCTACTACCTTGCATTTATACCTATGCAGTGTCGTGTTACATTTTATTATTTACCACACTGCTAATACTGCAGCTCTTCCTTTTTTTTTTTTTTTAACAAGCATTTGAGTAGCAGCTAATCAGCAGTAATTAATAAGAAATTATTTCATACAGTTGTCAATTATTATCATTTAATGTCATTAATATCCCTATCATTTATTGTAACAGTAGTCTGTAGTAGGTCATACACAGTTTAGAGAATCTGGTTTGCATCTGTAGTGCAGAGGTAATGTCAAGATGGAAATATTTCTGGAAATGCCAGCAGTTACAGCTCTTAAAGGAAATTTCACAAAATGATGCTACATAATACAGTTCATTACTGAGTAAAAAGTAACTTTTCCTTTGTATTTGTTGTTTTAGTGTAGTGTGAAAGTTTTGAATCCTTCTGATACAACAAGGTAACAAATTTCTCCTAAAGGTTTTATGAGTCTGCTACAAAAATGGGACCACTGTAAATATCACTTAAACATGTCACTTTCTCATAGTATTAATAAATAATAGGAATAATAAATAAGAGAATAAAGCACACACACACACCCTTATCTTTTCTGGCGTAATTTAAGTTGGTTTATTATTTGAAAGTAGCAAGCAGTCAGTTATCAATTATCAATTGGTCACAGATCTGTAAATATATCAGTTCTCTGCAGAGAATTATATTACTTCAGTTCACTGAAAATAGTTTTTGGGTAAAAATATACTTTGTTCTTTTTTCCCCCATTCCCCTCACCTCTTGTAGATTTGTGAAAATAGTGAAATTAATATTAATAAAATGGTGCAAAATATTAGTGGATCACATCATAGTTTACAGTTCCTTTGCATTTCACTGTTTTATGCCTCTGAGAAGAGCAGCAGCTGCAAATCAGATGTGTTAATCTCACTGAGCTTGGATATTTTTACCTTTTGGATCATTCCTTCAAAAAAAATGCAGACAGAATAAGACGGTTGCTTATAGTTTTTCATCATTGTTTCGTCGTATGGGACAGCATAAGATATTACACATGCAACTTTGCAGTGTATATTTTGAAAGGTAAGTAAGAACAAGTGACATGAGAACTGGCATTATTTTTAACATATAAACTGAAATTCATCTATCTCATTGGGAAGGAGGGGTTTTGGTTGAAAGTGCTGAAGACAGATGAAATTAATCTTGAGATTTGGTGAGGAAATAAATTTAATTTGCCTTTCCCTTCCCCAGACAGTCTCTTCACAGGATAAAAGGTGCCTCCTGCGGGAGCGTTCCCGTGCGTAATTCTATCCACCTGTCCTGTTTGTAACCTTTACAAACCTTCTTGAGATCTTCAAGTGACACTATGGCATAGCTTTCATTTTCATGGCAATGAATGATGCTTGCTAATGAAAGGGGAAAGTCACAGAAATAGTCTTTAAAAAAAAAAAAAAATTCCAGTTGTGTCTGAGTGTAGGACTAGGAGGGCAGGTTCCCTTTGGCTTTGAATGTTGTGTGGAGTTGGAGGTGTTCTTACAGATGTGCAAAACAGGCAGAAGGAGCATAAAGAGCATAAGGGCTTCTGTGTGATGTGAAACTCTGGTGGAGAAAGTGTTCTTGGGTGAGGCTCAGTGTCTTCTCCCTTCCTTTTTTCATACATTTACAAAGATTTTCTGAAGCACCGTCGATTTAGAGTCTGGCAGTTAAAGCCCGAAGGACAATTTCATACTTCCTACAGTCCTGCCCTACATTCTTTTTGGATTAGTTCAGTAAAATTGCACTCTGCTTTCTGGGTTGTTTGTGTCTTATTCTTTGCGTATCAGGATCGAATACTCAAGCCTGTTTTAAAACAATCTCAACTGGCAAATAAGAGATGCATGTACACCCTTTCTTCAGAGCTTTGTGGGTAAATTAGTGCTCTCTTGATCTGGTACTAGTCTGTGCTACTGTAATGATGAGAGGTTTTTCTTCATTCTAGAGTTTGAGAAAATAAAAAAAAAAAATACTGTGTATTTCCACTATTGGAACACTTCATACACAGTGAATAATCAACACTGTACATACATTGTCACTGGAACTAGAGAGCATATAGGTCTTAATGTAAGAATATATAATGTAAGATGTCTTTAACAAGTGAAGCATAATTTGCTGGGCTTTTTTTGTAGTGCTGTTTTGGTATCTACAGACTGAAGATTTTCACCACATAAATAAACATTTTATATATTTTTCTAGTGTTCACAAAGAGAATTAAGAGGTAGATTTTATAAAGCAGTCAGTAATTATGAGTTGATTTGTTACTTCACTTCTTTTGAAGAAGGATTTATACACATCCAGCTATGAGTATGTGATATCTTGCATGTGTCTGCTTTCTTCTTATTAAATAAATGTGTTTGATTACTGCTGGGCTTCCTAGAGAACCCTGACTTTGGCTTGTTTAAGGTCTAGTACTTGTCTTTGCACCCAGAAGAATTACTGCATTTGTAGGATAGCACACAACAGCAGAACTACAAAAAGGGCACATCAGGAGCAATTCCACTAAGCAAGGCATACCTATGCAAATTACAACTTGATGAGAACAGTGGGGTTAAAGCGTGTAGAAAATGAGAGACAGCAATGACCACCTAACCCAAGGAGAGCCAGGAGAGTATCCTTAATGTGCTGCTGGAGACTGCCCAGGGCGACACGGGCTTCAAGGGGAGAGTGCCACCTGCTGAAACACCTCCTCCTCTGGCCTCCCATTGGGCTCTCCCTGTGGGTGCCCGAGCAAACACGTGTGAGGCTCAGTCCCCCAGAGCAGCAGGACAGTGCAGCAGAAGGGTGCAGCTCAGCGTGCTGCAGCAACACAGCACAGCGTCACCATGTCTGCCTTTGGTGCTGCCAAGCTAAGGTAAGGGTGTTGGGGGGGAGAAGCAAAAGCTGGTGCTGGTGCTCCCAGAGAGAGGCTCGGCTTCCTGAGGGAAGAAGGCCTCCAATTTGTAGAGGCTGAATCTCAGCTGATAAGAGGAGAGAGGCTTGTTTGCTGCTGGAGCACCAGTTTAACCATTAGTGGTGCAGACCTCTGAGCTCGTCTGTCACTTCCAGCAGGGAAATGTCTCACTGCATACAGAAGCAAAATCCCATCTGATAGCACAAGAGGCCCTTTTAGGTGCTGCTAGAGCACCAGTCCAACCAGTAACACACAGTTCACTGAATCCCTAATTCCAGTTGGGAAGTTATCTGCTGTCTCTAGCAATGAAATCCTGACTGATAAGCGAAGAGGCTCATCTGCTGGTAGCAGAGCCTCCAGTTTATCAGTGTCCGACCAGCTCATAAATCAGACTAGTGTCTGTTTTTATTTTGTTTTATCAAAATTTATTTCTATCATTGTAACAGTTAATACTTTAATAAGAGAACTTAGCTGGGAACATTAGGAAGTTAGTTAGAGACATTTTGCAGGCGCTTTTTCCCTTGTCAGTGACAAGGTAAGGTAATCCTATACACAGGCTGCTATTGTGAGATGAGAAACTGGCCTCCTTCACTGCCAGAGACCAGATGCACCTCTCTCTATCCTAATCTGTAAACGACTTAAAGGAGCCTTATCTCGGGGCTCTTCTGCTTCATTTCATGCTTGATTTACTTTAATTTGTCTGATAGGGCACAAGGATTTGGAGACGGCCCATCTTTCTGCAGAAAATGTTCAGATTTTTTTTTCCTTGGCATTGTTGTGTTGGGGGTTTTGACTTTTTTTATGTGGAAGAAATCTTGCTCCAGTGCAGCAAGCTGCTTGAGTGTGTTTAGATTTAAGCTACCCCAGCAGAAAAGAGTTTGTGAAGTGGTATGATTGTGTGATGGGCCACATTTACATTGAAATCACATTATACGATATATCTGGACTCCTGAAGGGAGCAGTGCAGTGGAGCGCTTGTGCCCACAAGATACTTTGAAAGGGCTATATATAGTGGCAACAATTGATACGAGATTTTACAGGAGACTTTATAAATATGTAAATGGATGTTATCTGATTGGGTTCTTTGGCTACACATCTGTACCTCAAAGGAAGTGGAGCTGTGAGAACTACCAGGAAAACAGTAGTTTGCATTCAAAGTGAGTCTGAGAAATAGAAATGTCTCACAGGTTGACAGCAGGTCAGGGTGGAGGTGCTTTGCATACTTTGGAGGTAAGCCTCTTTGATGTGAAAGCGATCTCTTACTTCCACCAGAAAGGTAGCATTACCACTAACAATTTTCATTTGTTTTATAACATGGCTTAGATCAGGAGCCATTGACCTTTAGCATTCCTTGTTATTTCTTTAAATTGCTTATGTGATATGGCACTGGGGGGAATTGCCTTTACGTTTTTTGCATTTTAAAAAATGTACTTTCAGTGACCCATGGGAGAGAAAATAAAGTCTTTGGTACATTGATCCCTTGATTAGTTATTTCCTAAATGAAAATGGAAATACTATTAAAGCAGTAATAATGCTATGTCTTAATAGTTGAGGAGTCAATAAATGGCTCCCATGTGCTTCATTAAAGTTCTTAATGAAGCCATTTTTGATAGCTGAACTTTACATTATCTCTGCCGTAGTCAGATACTTTTTAGGGGAAGGAGGAAGTAATTTGATGTAAAATGGTTTTCTTGTTCACTCTAGTGACTATATTACTAAAATCCTGTGTATCATAATATCTGTTTTATAGGGTTATGCAAAACCCATCAATCCTAAGTATGGTTATTTGTAGCTGTATACAGAGATTATACTTTTGTCTGGCAACTTGTGTATTATTTTGTATATTTATGTTATGGCATAACCAAGCATTTATGAAATGAAACATTTTTTCATCACCATGTTTCTGTATTGCTACTAGCAAAATGTTCTAAGTATTTCTGTGTGGCTTCATTTCTGTGTCTTTCTTGGGCAGCCTCTTCTTCCCTTTACTGCAGCAGTTCCTGGTCATTTAATTTCTCCCTCCTCCTCCTCCTCGTGTTGGATTACCAGCCCTGACTGAACCCTTTATGTTTTGACAGGAAGGATTTAGAGTCTCTGAGATGAACACACCATTCAGTGATGAGCTAAAAAAGGGTGTGAAAAGATTGTGGGCTCTTGTTTTGCCTTTCATGAACTCTTCCACAACCAGTATAGTTGATGCCATCTATGGTTCTTTACACAATATATATGAAGAAGGAAATCTAAATAAGTTCTTGCACTTCTTCCTAACTAGGTCTTCACCATGGTGAAAGTTGTTTCCCTGGATTGTGACAGCAATACTGTATTTATATATTATTCTTTTACCTTACCTAAGTATGATAGTACTTACTTATTATATACAAGGAGAGAAATCATAAACACATTAGGGATATACATTTTATATTATTCAAAGCTAATAAAAACATCCTCTTCAATTTTGGAAAGGGATGGCATAAAAAGAGATGGTTTGGGAGTAGTAAAAGCATAATACCAAAATGAAGATACTGAGTTATTTTCTTTGTGACGCTGGCCAGTTCCCCAATGTCTGAAATTTGGCCTTGATTTTCAGATGCCCTAATCTGGGTATCTTGGACCTGGGTTTTCTACAGGTAATGGGCTGTCTTGC
This sequence comes from Cygnus olor, assembly GCF_009769625.2. Taxonomy (NCBI): domain Eukaryota; kingdom Metazoa; phylum Chordata; class Aves; order Anseriformes; family Anatidae; genus Cygnus; species Cygnus olor. The sequence continues at coordinate 140,843,879 of NC_049170.1, forward strand.
TGAATTAGAAGCATGCTGAATGTCAAGCCTAGCCCAAGCTTCCCAAATCTGAGAGACTCTCAAGTAGGTTTTGTGTATGATTTTTATTAACTTTGAGAGAAGGATAATATTGATATCGTAAATAGGAAGATGTGATGCTTTATTCACTTTTATGTTTCCAGCACTGTAAAATCTTCTTGTAGAAAACACAGTTAATATATATATATATATTAAGAATATATATTATATATGTATTAGAACTGTAAATACAGAATTTAATACAGCATGTATACCTCCTAGTTGACTTTTAGATCAGTATCTAAGTGTCCTAATAAAAGTAGTGTACTGAAATGCATGTATGTAAATTTCTATTTTAACAGTTGAATTTTAGTGGATACATGATTTTTTATAGCATTTACTTTGTCTGAACATATTTACAGTACTGTAAAAGATTATTATTTTCATTTTAATTTATAAAAACGTATTTCTATCCATATAATAATAACTTAAAAATAATTGGATAGAAATAATAAAGAGAAATAAGTAAACATTGGAAAAGCAGCTCAGAAAAACTTGAATATCTAGAAGATGAAATTAACCTAAAAAAAAAAAAAAATTCCCCAGAGAACTGTTTTTCCCCCCTTTTATCTTTTTCATAAAATAGACCATGTTGGAAATTCATAATAACCTAATATATATAAAAATGGTCATTAAAGTGTTTTTTAATTTTTGTATTAATAATGCTGTATGGTGCTTCAAATATAAACTCAAGCTCTGAACAAATTGAGTCTGGAAGACAAGACCAAAGGAGCTGGATATTCCTTGTCCTCCCTGAGGTAGATACCCCACATAGTGCTGTTGCATAAAACCATCCAGACATGAGGAAGAGTTACTGACACCATTTTAGAGGGGGGAAGTGAATGGCTCCCAAGGGTAAATATCTTATTAAAACTCGGTATGTTGTAGGTTATGTAAAAGAAAAGGGGATACTGCTTCTGTAGTGTGTTTTTTTTTTTTTTTTTTTTTTTTTTAGGATATTCTTCAAAAACACTTTTAAACACTGTTTTTACAATGCTGATATTGAATATACTCTTTTTTTTTTTTTTTCTGAATAATGTTTCAGGCTCATGCATTCTTAGTTGAAGTCAATGGGATGACATCTGATCCGTTGGCTTAGTTCAGTAGGTTTTATTAAAAGGTAAGTATTTATAGTAATATTTTCAAAAATCATCAAGAAAGAGGAGAGATTTGGCGAACATGGAAAATCTTTAAAAATACATAAATGGTGAATTAAAATTCTCATCAGATGAAAGTAGCTTCCAATATAAAATATTTTTCACGGCTTTTTCTTTGAATCCCAGCTTCTGTCTTTACTGATATTTATGGTTTCACTAAAACGTTCAGGTAGAGAAATACCTGACCTCATAAATCATTTGCAGATAATACTGGTTCAGACGCTCTCTGTCCAAATTGATAATGGATATCTGATTCAAAAGAAATGTCTTGTTTCTCAAAGTTCTATGGAGGATGCTGGAAGATGGGAAAGCCGAAATAAAACCATCAACCAGACAACAAAAACACACCTTTTTTAATTTCAGAATTGTTATTACCTGTTTTGCTAGTTGCAGAAGTTGGCAATGGAGGGAACCACATAATGCTTCTCTGATTTGTGTTTTTTTCAATTCAGTCTGCTTTCAGAAAGTTGTACTCAGAGTCCATATCGAGCGACTTGCCAAACTGAGAAATTTAAATGCATTATAATAATTAAAAAATAAAAAATAAAAAAGTCTTCTGATTTGGAGCAGCATGGATTTCACCCACTTCATTGTTCTGCTGCTGTTAGAGATGGAAAATGCACTTGGTTTCTCTTTTTTTTAATGTGCAGATTTTTTTTTAGGGCAACTTATTACATTGCTTATGATTGGGTTGGGGGAGTGTTTGTTTGTTTTTCTCTGGTGTATTTACCCTTGGTAGCATCTCTTGCTTTTGTACTTGTACATATATTCTGTGAGTTGATGGATGTGAGACTGGTAATGATATAAATTCAATTACTTAATTATCATGGAAGATACTGAGTTTTGACTAGCTTTTACCTTAGCATATTGGCATACATGTTTTGGAATAGGTTTTGGCTGAGTTTGAGCTTTGTAGGTTTGTTTTTGTTTGTTTGTTTGTTTATTAATTATCTGCCAATAAATTAGTTTCTAGTGTGGCATCCATCACTGTAGGAGAAGCAGTGGTCAAAAAGATTAGTGGCATCTTTTGGAGAATGGGAGAAGGAAGGCTGCTGGGAAGGGGGAGTGGAAGCATTGCTTCAACTGTGCATCAAGTGCAGGTTGGCCCCTGCAGACAACAGCTACATGGTACACCATGTAACACCAAGGTTATATAAACTCCATCACATGAGGTAACTGGAATGAGAGGATCTCTCAAGTACTGGCAAACCCTAAAATCAGAGAATTCTGTTGGGATTTCTGTCATTTTTTTCAAGAAGATAATCACCTTTTCCCTGCCATTTCTAGTCCTAGCTATGCAGTTCCATGTAGCAGTACATTTAATAGAAACAAAATCTCTACCAGGCTGCACAAGATTTTTAGTACAGCTGAGGACAGGTCTAGCATCTGGTCTGTTGCCTTTAAAATCCTTCCTGGTATTTGTGACTTCACTGTGCATTCTGTGTGTTAAAATTAGAGTTTAACTTCAGTTATGATTTAGATACACCGCTTGCATATTCTGCTTATTTTGTCGTCTGGAGGCCCACACCTTCATAGTTTTACACATTTCTCAAGCATAACAAATTGAAAGTACATGTGTTGATTTGCTGGAAATGAGTCGTGCACTAAAATCATGCAGATTCCTTTGTATTCTCATAACCACAAAACTAGTATGAGCGGAGATGAAAAAGTAGGTGGAGCTGGCCTTGAAAGAGGTGTTCTAAATCTAAACAAGCTGTATGAAATACTATTGTCACAAAGGAAAATTAGAAAATACAACAAAAACAACTTCATGCTTCAGAAGTATTTCTACTGCAGGTAAATTTTGCTATATAGACTAAAACATTCTTAATTGCCACAGTCTCCTATTGAAGATACTCTGGGAAAATTTCAGAAATTCCTTTGTGTCTTAGGTGCGTGTGTCTCAAATTGTCCTTATCACACACAGATTTTTAATTTTTTTTCTTTGGTTGGTATTTAGGGGTTGACTCACAGATATTGGACATTTAATTTTGTGGAAAGGAGTATTCCTGAGCATGACCTTAAGATGATGTAAATCATAACACCCTTAATATACCTTGGTTTTGATCTGTCTGTAACTCTCATTTTTACCAGCTGATGATTTAATTCTATACTCACAAAAATAGTGGTTAAGAATAGACTTGTTGAACTACAAAGCAGTGGTGTCTGGATGAACAGGACATGACACCATTCAAAGAGAACAATCATATTCTACAGTCTTGAATATTAAAAGGCAATAACAAGATAAATAGTTCTGTGTGTTTCCAGGCAGCATTTTATTCCATTTTATGTCTGAGTAATTCCTTTCACCTCACTGGACTTTTGATTTGTATGAGTGAAAATGAGAAGGCAAGTTGTGTCACTGGTGAAAGTACAGCATTCTGAGTTAGAGAAAAGCTCAATTTATTCCCATCTTTTTGCTATTTTATAATTTAAGCATATTCTCTTACTTCATAAAGTCATCCACATTTATCAGATTGTGTGCACAGCATAGGAAAAGTTACATTTTTCAAGGATTAAATTTATAATTGTTTTAACGATGGCTGAGGGCTCTTACCGTTTGGCTAGATCAATACATACCAATTGGAAGTAGATTTATGAATTAATGTCTCATTTCCTGTATGAAAGGAGGAAAGGTAATTAGTTTCATGACAGTCTTGCCAACCTATTTCCATTTCAGGTGGTGTCTTCCAGATTTTTAGGTCTCATTCTTTGCCTCAATGTTTGTTTGTTTTTCATAGGAGAAATAGTTTCACCAAGTAATTTTAGAAACTTTCTAAAATTATAGGGTGCTATCTTGTTCAACTATCTTTGCAATTATGATACGGAAATATTGCATCAGCAACTTTCTAAACATAGTATGCAGTGGTGACACGAGTTAATTGAACAGTTAGGAGATAATGCAGTATCATTGACACGATTTACTATGTAATTACCATTGTTTCCAGTGGAGTTATCATGTCGCTACCACCTAATATCATATGTTATTTTGTGATAACTGTGAAATTAACTTATCATCCTGTTTTGAGAGACCATGTTGGTCTTAGACCAACCACTCTCCACCAAAGTTAAATATAACAGCTCAGTAATAGACTGACCTGCCCACTAGCTTTGGAGTGTGGCAATTAAATCATAGGTCTTATATTAAAGCTCTGAAAGAATATGTTGCTAAATTCATTTCTTTCAGAGTCCTGAGCAGCTTAACTTCTAAATAAGCTCACTTACTGCAAGCATCTATCTATCTGAATGAGTCTCACAGTGTTTCTACAACAAGAGGAGAAATATTACGTAATTCATCAAGCATTTGAGATGTCTTACAAATAGAATATATATATATGAGCTGTGCAATGAGGAACAAGAATATTTATATAGTAGTAGCATGCATTTCCGTACAGGTTCTTCTTGAGTTCAGCTTATTATCTTATTTCTTAAGCTTCACAATATAGTTATGATCTAAGCTTTTGCATCCATTAATCGGGCCATAAGTAACTGGAATTTCATCTAAGTGAAAACAACAGAAATACCAGCAAAAAGTTGGAGAACCTTAATTGTTAATTACTTTTAATTTAAGTAAAAAGGAATAAGGAATAAGAAAATAGAAATGTGTACTGTTTTATTTTACATCGGTGGTTTTTTATGTATATAGTTGATTGCGAATATCTATCTCCAGATGAAAACTTTGAAAAACAATTCAAAATCTATAGCTTTCTGTCTCACTGTCTACTTGTGCAACTGAAACTTAAAATGACAATTAGTTCAAGTTCTGTTACCTCCTGCAGTAATTTGCTAAGTACTACATAAGCATATGTCTTGTGTTCCTGCATCTAAAAATTATCTTGAAGCAGTTAGTTCTATGATAATTAGGCTCATCTCTTGGGTTTTCCTTTATTTTTTTTTTAGAAATAAATATGGTACGTTTTCAATGTAAACAAACAACTTTTAATTTCATTTTCTTTTTAGTGTTCTTGTTCACATAAGTGTCTTTTTCATCACTGATTCAGTAAATGCGTTACTGTTACCAGTCAAGAAAAAACATTTTAGCTGTTAAACATATCACACGTAGGAGTACCAAAATAACCTGAGGGATCCAGTAAATATGTCTGCCATTGCTGGAAACAAATTTTTCTTTTATTTTTATGAAATAATTTAAGCTCATGACTGAATCTGATTTACCACCGGACAAATAAACTATGTGAGTGCTAATTAGAGGGTCTCCAGATATTGCACCCTGTTATCTGCCAGTAACTGAGGCTCATGTTCAGTCTAATTTTACTAGAACAGACAGTGACTAGTTAGCATCAGACTTTGATTACACATATTTTCTATGTTACTAAACATTAACTAAAAGGGTATGTTTCATGTTAGCTATTTACTTTGTGAGCTTGGTATACATACATGGAAGTGGTGTGGAGTTTTGTGTGTGTCTATAAATGTGCCTGTACTTGAAGTCCTCACCACTGACTGCTTTCTAGTACGCCTTTGCTAGCACACAATTACATACTCGAGTACAGGTTTGCTGAATGAGCTTTGTACAGTAAACCAACCATGCTGTCATGTTGGAGATTAATGTCAAAACAAAAACAAAAAAACAGAGTGCAAAGAATACGTAGGCAAGCGTACTGGGTGTCAGGAAGAGTCAGTAGTGTTTGGTAGCTAGTAAGAAAAAATATTTTAGTTTTGTGCTAACATGCTAACCTTTACTTTCTGGGTATATTAGGTAAGAGAAAGCTTTAGCAGACTGTAGTGCCTTTCTTTCTGAGTGCAGGATTTTCTCTCCACATCAGTTTTAGATGGTATCTCTGATCAAAGGGATGTACGCTGTTCATACGCTTCCTCTGTACTTCAGAACTGGGGGTGACCTGGAGGGTGCACAAGTGCCCTTGTGTGGTTGCCTGGAAACTTTGGCCCACACAAGTGTCAACTTTCTTTCATGGTTATAAAGGAAGACGGAGCCTCACAGAGAGCTTTAGTCTTAGAGAAAAAAGGTCCTTGTGTGTTTTAAAACAAGTATCTCACCAGGAGATAATGGTAGAGCAGTGGGTTATAAATGATGTATTTTGTTCACTTCGCCTTGATAATGGCACAAGGGAAAAAAAGTTCATCGCTCTCTTATCAAAATACTGTGACATTTCTCCTTCAACTGTAAAATTTCCTATCACATTCCTCTGCTGCAACAGCAACTAAATTTACTCGATTGTAGAGACTACATAATCTCTCATCAAAAGGTGTCTTTTTTATTCTTTCTTTTCTCCCTACTTATACTTCAGGAGAAGCACCAAGGTTGCTAAAATCACTGTTTTTCCAGTGAAATAAATTTTCTTTTAAGGTGTTTATACATTAACTGGTAACTGTTAATATACTGTGCCATGCAGACTCGTACTCTCTTGGCCAAAGACAGTTTGCCATTTTCTGTTGTCATGCTTTTTTTATGCTGGCCACATTCATTGCTGATGATGTATTTTTGATTAAGAAAATCATAAATGAAGGCATCTACTAATGGTTAAAGGCCAAAAGCATTCAAAAACAGTTGAACTTCTCTGGAGTAACTTATTTTCAGTAAGTACAGAGTCGTGTTTGATACAACGGGTGACTTTTTTGTTCCTGTGATTAAATATCTTTTTGTAACATTTCCAGCTTATGAAAATGCAGATCTGAATGTTCTCAGGGAAACATGTTCATTTAAATTTTTGTTTGCCATCTGCCCAAAGTGTGGTTCTCAAAACGCGTCTCCACAGTTTGTACACTTGCAGTTCTCCGATGGGAATGTCTGTGTGAATGCAGTCATGCTGTTTGGGGACTGTTTCCGGTGTGCCTGTTCAAAGCCAGCTGAAGTAACTGGAAAGTGACACCGCTGGGTTTGGGATAAGTTATGCCTTTGTTTGTTACAGACTACCAGTGTGCTTACATGTAGTAGGCTATATTTTGTCTGCATAAGTTGGTGGGAAACAAAGGTACAACCACTATAAAACCATGGAAAAATATTGCCACATGGGACTGTAATGGTGAACATCATAAAATAAAGCATTTAAATCCAAAGTACATGTTCATTTGTATTTTCAGAGTTACTACTATAATTATGCTAAAGGTACTGAAAATTCAGTAAAGAAATTTGCCGCTTTGTACACTAGAGTCCCACAGTGAAAGTTCAACCATGCAACTTTTACTCACATCCCTAGTTTCCAACATTGATGTGTGAAAGATTGAAGTACGAAGTAACTAAAATGTTAACAACAGCAACAACAACAAAAAAAGAGTATTGCTAAAATGCAGAGTTAAATCTCAAGATAGGAATACATTGGAGGGAAAATACCAGCTTAGTGAGCATGTGGAGGGTAGCTTACAGTCCAGACTGCAGGCACAAAAATATTTTGTTTCTTCCAACAGAGCAAATATTGAAGAACCGTTATAATGCCAATATAGTGATTGACTCCTTACAGTGGATCCTGCTCAGAATTATAATGTTCTCAGAATTAATCTCCAAAGACATCTAGAGGATATGTGACATTCCCTGCAGGACCTGGAGCTGTGTACTTCAATAATAGTCTTACATAATAAGTTAAAAAAAATCCACAACATTAATTATGTGAAACTACCCCAATACCAAATGACAGCGTGGGTAAAATCCATATATATGTGTGAATGTGTTCTGTGCCTGGCATGTAAATGTTCCATTTCAACCAACTGTGAGTTATTTATATTTTAGAGAAGAGTATTCTACTGACTGGATCATCCTTTGGGAGAAATTAAAAGCGGAGTAATACAGGGATACCAATGTTTATGATATATATGACAGCTGGGGTTGAAACTGAGGATAAGTGAAGTTCATTTGATGTTACATACTTCTCTTTTGTAGTCACACAGCTATTGCAAATACATTGTCCTTCATCATAGTCTTTTGACGTACAGTCTTATGGATGGACTGTTTGTGAAGTGCATAACATTGTTTTCATGTTTTTCAAGACAAGGCAAGAACCATCTGTCGCATCTGAAAACCTGAAAAGGATATTTTTATGCAAACCACTTCTTTTTATTAGCAGTACAACTTAGGAAAAGGTCTTGCTTTAAAATTACTTTTACATTTTTATTAGTTGAAACTGTAAGATTACATTGTAATTGACTTTTGAGTAGGAATGTGGTTGGAAATGGTTAGCATACCCAAGACGTCTTCTATTGCTTTGCACAAACAGTTTTTATTTTTCTGGACTAGCGGCAGTGGTGCAGTGCATTTGAATATTAATCAATAAATGTATGCTTTAAGTATTAATCTACAAATGTATGTTGAGGTCAGCTGGGAATTTTGTACGCACAGCATTGTGCTATGTTGAAGTAAAATTAGCAATGAGGAAAAGATATCCATTTCCTTGGCAGTGTAAGCTGTAGGAAGCACATTTTTCCAATCTTTTGAAGACTACAGTTTCCTCATTTTTCACAGAATCATAGAATGGCTTGGGCTGGAAAGGTCATCTGAAGGTGACCTTGTTCCACGCCCCCCCCCGCCATGTGCAGGAATGCCAACTGGATCAGGTTGCCCAGGGCCTCATCCAACCTGGCCTTGAACACCTCCAGGGAGGTGCATCCACATCTTCTCTGGACAACTTGTGCCAGTGCCTCATCACCCTCTGAGTGAAGAATTTCCTCCTAATATCTAATCTAAATTTCCCCTCTTTTAGTTTAAAACCATTCTCCATTAGTTTAATTCCACTCTCCCCATCTGGGGGGATTCAACACAAAGTGGTAGGTTAAGGGTAGAATTTGCTTTCCTACTTGAATCTGCCTAACTATTTTTGTTTGTCATTGCAGCAGTTGAAATTGTTGATGGTCCCAAGAATATAAAAAATGTGAGACGATAGAAATGCATTGAAAATGAAACCTTTGCTTCTGGAACCTCACTTCCTACATAACCTCTTTATAAAACACAGTTCCTGGTTTTCATAGCAAGGTGCCGAATAGCTTTTTTTTTTTTTTCTTCCCCTATCTTTTATTTTAGGCACTTATTTTTTCAATAGTTTGTAAAAAGTGCATAATGACTACAGACTATGCTGGGGACACTTTTATGATGAAGAGGTGAAAGGAAGGAAGATAACAAATCTTGCCAGGCAAGAATATATATATTTTTTTCTGACAGGGCAATGAAATTTGTGAGTGAATATTAAAAAATAAAGATTATTTAGATTTGGATCTAGAATATTCAGATTTTAATAAAATTTCAATCAAGTGTTATACTTTGAAAGGGTTATATTTTGAAAATATTAATGTTGAAAGGAAGAAGTGTATTTTTTAAGGATTTTGGGTTGAGTAAGGCAAAGTCAAGATACTTGTTCCTACTTGAGCTGCATACAATTTTATTAGAATTTTTAGATCTATTTGCTGTCAAGAGGCCACGATTGCTGAATTGCATTTTACTTACATATTTCTGTGTCACATGCTAAAGCAACAGAGGATATTAAAAAAAAAAAAAAAAAAGAAAAGTAACAGAAACTAAAGGGAGCTTAAAAAATAATTTCTGAAGGACTTGCATGCAGTACACAGTATGTTGATCAAGTACTGAGTGTACTAAATGAAATTCATGATTACTTACCTTATCTTTAATTATCATCAAGAACAAGATTCTTCAGTTCCTGATCCCTGACAAACAACTTGTGGCCCACCAGAAATGTGCACAATTACCTTTGCCTCAGAAAAAGTTCACTTTAAAAAGTAACTAATAAATAAAACCTGCCTTCATTCCCATGCACGGGACTAATGGTTTGTTCTTTAGAGTAGGACTGTATGTAGTTATGGGGACCTCTTCTATGGTATAAAATAGTTCTGGGCACAAGGAAAGGGAGGGAATTTGTTAAACTAGAACCAGCGTGGGAGGGAGCCTCAGAAGTAGTATGCAAAGAAAGTAATAGAGAAGAAGAGCCAGGCCATTTAGATTTGCAGCTAAGCGAAGCAGGAATCTGGAGCACGGGGACCTTGTAAGGTTGGGAGACCAGAATGCAGGGGACCTTCAGTGCTGCAGAAGAGGTACTAAGGGAGCAAGTAATGGTGGTTCAGTTTTATGGTCTGTGGTGCTATTGGGTCTATGGTGCTATACATGTAATGCTTAACTTTAGGATTCTCTGATACTGTCTTCGTGAAAACCAAGAGAAAGGTCTAAGAAGAAAACCAGAAGACCCTTATAAAAAATGAACGATGCTCTGTATAGTTGGAATGAGTTTTTCATTGTATTGTGTAAATAAAAGTTTTGTACTTGTAAAAATAAGGTGGTTTGATACTAAGAGGTGTGTTTGGTTGAAAAAAAAAACATACAACATCAAATAAGGTAAAAAGAGAAGAGTTCATTAAAGGAAATGGATACACACACAGCTGTTACTCCTATATTGCCTGTGTACACACACCCTTGAACATGTGGACGCACTCCCAAGAAAAAGGAAGGGAAAAATTACTGGGGCCACCAGGAAGATGTGCCTTTTTTTTTTTTCCCTCCTAAACCTCCTTACATTTATTTGTAATACACAGTTATGTAGCTAGTGCATGTGTAAATAACCCATATATTCCTTTTCTTCACCCTCCCCCCCACCCCCTTCTGGCTCACCTTCTCCCAATTATTTTCCCAGCAGATAATCTGATTTACAACATAATTATGTTCACTAATTAATAATGTGCAGCTCAGGAGAAAGAAAATCATTTAGTATGGAAAAATTATGATGTAGAATTAAGGGTTCAGATATGTGAACATGCTATGGTGGAATAGCAAGTTCCATACATTGTCTAACTGTTGGTAACTGTCCATTAGTGCAATTTAGATCATAAATTCAGAGTGATTTGACTCAGTCTTTTGAGCAGCATTCATTTAACCAGCCTCTGTTTTCCTTTCTACAAGCTACAAGCCTTGAATGCAGCACACTTCTGCATTTAGGGCCTTTAGCAACAAGACTTAGAGCCTCAACAATGTCATAATGCACAAGAGGTCGGCAGGATGGGGGAGTTAAAATACTTGGTAGCAACATTTCTCCGTTGGGAAGCAACGGCCAACACAGCAGCTTAAACCCTGGAGACCTCGGGCAGAACCCTAGAAAGTGGTCTGTTATTAGCAACTGCTCTTGGTGGGTGAGTTGTGTCAATGACCTCCTGAATGGTCTTGTCTTGGTGTAGTCACTATGGCTGTAAACGTACATGAAAGGAGAGAAGCAAGTAGTATAAAAGCCATAATGACTGGAATTTGTTGTAATTTCTTCTTTTAAAATATTTCCACATGTTGAATGCTGCTTTCTTGCACAATAAAGTGAATCAGAGCAAATAAATTATTGATTATGTTATTGTAAATCATTTGCAGGTGAGAGATATTTTGTATTATTACTTGTGCAGAGTCCAACACTCATGAGATAAAAAGGCCAAATTGGAATTTCACTTGATGGAGTCCTGCACATCAGATACTCTTCTATCTGGGGCTGCCAGTAGTGCAGCAGAAATGCCCAAATGGTATTAGGTAGAAAACTGACAGCAGCCTGCATTTCTGGAACCGGACAACATGAATCAGGTAATCATTTGCATATATGTATATGTACAATGTCACATTCTGGTGTTGAATGCAGATGACGTGGCGTTTGTATTTATGGGAATTGATTTTTTTTTTCCCTTATTCTATTTCACAGACCTAGCGCAAGGGAACAGTCAAGCATTCATAAACAGGCATTGAAGATTTTCAGGTATGTGTTGTCGAATGCGTGAATCATAAGACTGTAAATATAACAGGGGCATTTCAGATGTTTAAGTTGTCTCTAGAATTCCCATTGCCTTAGTGTTGCTCTCCATTATATAGATTTTTTTTTCATTCTCATTTGAACTTCTGCAAACATTTGAAGAGTGTCTCCCATATAAACATAAACCAAAGGAAAAAAAAAATGAAACAAGGGGAAAAGGACAACTGTGAAGAGTTATCGTCAACTTATTCATTGTACATGCTTTTGTATCATTAAAATGACTATGATACAGCAACTGGCAGATTATGACTTCTCTTAGCTTCAAGCCGATAGTGCCAAGAAACTGAACAGAGACATGATATACTGAGTCTAATTTATCATTCTGGTTTTCTGCTTATGAAGCCTGAAACAGTGAAGTATGCAGGTTGAAATACTGATCAAATTCACTGTTTCTAGAGGGTGGCTTTCAGGTTTAGTGGAATAGAGTGAGAATGAAAGAGCTGTTAAGTTGTCAGAGGCTGTTAAGCTGTTGGCATTCGAAAGTACTGGAGAAAAATATAGAAAGCAAACAAACAAACAACAACAACAACAACAACAACAAAACCACATATTTTCTGTGCATAAAACACAAACTTTCAGAAAGTTTTCGTAAAAAAAATCTGAAAATCAGTGATCTGAAAATCAAAATATAGTCTTTAAAATTTTATATTTTCAATATACGCTCACTTCCAAAACAAATCTTTCAGTTGAAATAGAACTTTAAACAGGGCCGTTATATCCTCCACCTCTTCCATCCCACTGTCATGGTATATGAGTGGATCTCATTGTAAGGGTTGAAACGTTCTGGTGTAGTGAATAGTATGTGTGTATTGGAAATAACCACTGATTTCCTCTGTTTATTTTTTGTTTTTCAGAGCCCACAATTTGTCATCCCGAAATATTCCAGAGAAAATCACTGCAGAATTTTGCATTCTTTATGGCTTTCTTTTTTAAAAAAGAACAGTAACTGTTAGAATTTACTTCTGCATATTCAAAAATGCTTTTGAAAATATGTTTGTGCAAAGAGGGAAGTAACTGCAGAGATTAATTCCAGACACCTCAGTTTCAACGGAAATCGAAAAATGATTGAGAGAAGGTTAAGTGGTAATGGGGTGAACATTCTTGAGAAACATTGCAAAATTACGCTGAACCATCACATTGAACATGCAGGGCCTAATCTGAAACCTGCTGAGGTCAATTAAAATCTTGATATTAATTTTCTCAGGTTTCAGATTAACCTCATCTTTATTTTGTAGAATTATATTATGATGGATTTTTTTTTTTTTTTTATCCTCAGGCTTGCATGCTTCTGTCTTCACACTTCTTGTAAGTCTCCCAGTAATGCTAGTTTTAATTTGGTGTTCAAGGTCTGTTCCTCCCTGTGAGAAATACATTTATAATACAAATAGAAGCTGAAAAATAGTTACCTGAATGTGGTGTTCTTATATCCAAAATGTTCTTTCCAAAATGCCAAGTATTGTCTGATAGAAACATTTAATAGTTTGACTCTAAATTATTTAAATAAACTTCCTTTATTAAATGAAATTGCAAAAGTGTTTGGTGTGATAGTCTGTAATCATTTACTTGAATTATCCATTCTTGTAGACCTTTTTCCATTGTTTCAACCTCTATTTTCTCTAATCTTTAAAAACTCTGCATCTGTATTTTGGATGCCAGACTATTTTAGGCTGTGTGTATAAGAAAATACTACTTAGTCTAGTGATATGGCACATCATTACAATGAGTTATTTGTGCTATGTATAGATGCAGGTTTAATACTGATTGACTACTAATATCATGGCTATGACTACATTCCAACAACGGTGCAATTGTATCTGTACAGCTATATGTTCCCCCCAAAAATCTCAGATGCCATATTTCCCCACAAATCCACAAAGTAATGAGATATAGAAGACTGGGGATAAGTTATGGGTATTTTTTTTTTCCATAGTATATCTGGCAAGATTGTTCTGAATTGAATGGATAAATTAAGACTGGTTTTAGCCCTCAATTTTCATGTACTTAGATGTCTGTAGATGATGGAGATATTGTTTCAGGAAGCAGGATTCTCACTATGCCATCTCCCAGTTGATGACATCCATATCCTTTAGGCACTAAAAGGAAAATCACAACAAAACAATCACTCTTTTTCAAGCTCTGTCTATACAGGTTAATATTAATGTGTCAGGCAAATGCATGGCAAAAGCACAGTTGTGGTATATTATTGCTAAACTTGGAGTAAACAAAGGTATATGAACAATGCCAAAAACTAAAGGGAAAACTTTATATTAGTGTCTCCAGCTAGCAGTCATCCCTTAAAGTACGACTGGCCACCTGCCCCTGGGGCTAATTTGGGCAATTTAGAATAGCAAATTCGAAATGTTTGGAATAATCGCACTAAGAATTGTTTGCTACTAGCATTTCAATATTTTTCTATACAATAATCATCTATTTAATCAGATTACAGAGGGAAACATTGCCTGCCTGTCTACCTGTGTCCAGAGGAGTTTTTGTAACCCATTCTTATATGGTTCTTGTTCATTGTTCAAGATTGTCATGTTATTTTGTAACCATGGAGAACAGGGAGGGATGCCTGTTGGTTGAATTTAGATTTCTTCAGCTGAGTGCAAACCAATTTTTGAGAAAAATGAGAAAACATTTCTTAATGTAAATTGTACTGTCACTCCCTTATATCATCAGTGCAAAATGAATGGATTTCTTTCCAGATCATCTGAACTGTATAATTAGCATATTGTTAAAGCATAAGTTTGAAAGTGCAAAATTGTATACATTTTTAGTGACTAAAGCTAAATGCAATTACATCAAAGCAACTGATTTATATGATGGGTTGGTCAAATAATAAAACTGAAAAAATGTGCGTAGAACTGTGTCATTTTCTACCAACCTTACCACCATTTTCTCTTAAAATTATTCTTTGAACTTTTTTTTTTTTAATCTTACCTGTATTTTGAAAAGGAGTGGTTGAAGGGAATTGTGAATAGAGATTGGTCCCTGAATGGTATGGCCCTTCCAAATAGGGTGAGTCATTTTTGGGAGAGGGCAACATTTTGAATCAGTTGTCAATTCCAGACATAATGCATCTGATTTTGGTGCTGTGCTCCCTTTTAACTTTTCAAAGAATCTCTTAAGCATTATTTTCTTATTCATGTTCTCCTACAGTTTTGGTTTACAAAGATAAGGGCTAATTTGATGTAAATCATCTGGCAATCACAATTTGCTTTCCATTGCTATTTTCTTAATCGTTTGTATGCTTTAGATTTCAGAATTATCCATATGCTATATTGCTCAATAACATTTTAAAGAAACAATATGGTTGCTGTTTTTAATTCATTTATCTTGCCTGTGTATTTAGAGTATGTATAAAATGTAACTTCTCCATCATGTCACCAAAAGTTATTGCACTCTTGAGTTCATGAATTCAAGAAACATGACATAATAGACTAGCAAATATGGCCTTGTGTCTTCTGATGATGATCCAAATCCATCCACTTATCTTGATCTGCCTATATTGTTAACAACATGGGGTGTCACACAACAAATTTTTCATTTTAACTGTTCTTTATGTACAGTGCAGTGTGGAATTTACTTTTTATTGCCTTTCAGAGGGAAGTATCATACCTCTCAGTGAAATAATGGTTTTGTCAGACACTGGTATCTTTATTGTGTAGTGCTTTTAAATTCTACACTATTTATACCAAGCTCTCTTGGTTTAGGACAGGTGAGATGTGATACCTCCGTTTCTCCATGAGAAAACTTAAAGCTTTATGGATACAGAAGTGTATTGTTGATAGATAATTGTAAGTTCTGTGATACAGGTTACATAGAGAATTGCTTTATTTTTACAAGTGCTCTACGAATGTGCAAAATGTGAACAGCTACTAGGAATGACTGCTGAACCTAAAGCTTGTACTCACAGTCTTAATATTGATTTGTGTGCCTCTCCCTACCATAATTACAGTAGTTACAAAGTGTAGACATTGATTTGCTGTTAGAGGTTTTATTACATTTGTTCATGACAGGAAGCAACAGCAGTAATTTTATTGCATGCACTGCTGATGGTTCTGTTGTCAGGAGGTGTCTAAATGGATGCTTGTGAAAAAAGTCAAATAATGATGCGTGATTGTAAAACTCACAGGATCAGAGGAGAATCTATACTAGGAAGCGAAGAGGTGATGTATTTGTCCTGGAATGACACTGAAGAGTGGTCTGCCACTCAAATTATCTAAATATTTGTAGCAAGATGGCAATAGATTAGGAAAGGAGATCTGTGTATGCTTCAGTGGCAGATAAGTGTTTTGTGGAGTGAATGGTTTTCTTTTTTTGTGTGTTACTTGTGATATTTTGGAACAATTGCACTCTTTGTATTTCAAAAGGTATGATTTGCTATTTTGTGAGGGTATCTAAGTGATAAAAAGAACAAATATTTTCCTATATAAATACAATTATTGGCCATAATTGTTTCAAGACTAAAAACATGTATTGGTTGAATTTAGATGAATCCCAAAATTAAATGAAAGCAATGACCTCAAACTTCAAATAATATATATGAAAGTAGTCCTCTTTCTTTCTGTCTTTCCACTTTATTCAGAGGATAGAGTGACTGAGCTTTGTTTAGCTAATCTCAAAAATGATACAAAGTATATATCAGAAACATAATCAAAGCCCCCTTGCAAGCCTCCTTGCCAGAGACAAAAGAGATGCAGCATACTTGAAAAGGGCATACCTTTCAGAATGCCAAGATATGTTATTTTTTAATGTGTGTCTTTACAGAATCACCTACAAGCTGTTGGTTTCTATCAACAGAGTTCCTTTTTTCCTAGATACTATACTTTATAGATACATAAAAGCATGTGAGTATGCATACATATCTATCTATCTATAATGTGTATCTGTATATCTATGTCAGTGTTCTTTACTTTTTTGTGTGTTTGTATATGTATACATGCAAACACAGTTATAGTTCCTGCTCTTCATAGCTTGCTATCTAAAGAAACAGGTCAATAAAAGGTGAGAGAAAGGAAGCATTACTACTTCCAGAGTTAGACAGATTATGAGTGATTTTGGAGGTCCTGTAGGGTGTAGGCTTAGATCCAATTTACAAAACCCAGACCTTTCAAGATTAACACTGGTCTTCCCTAAAATGCACTTGTATTTACTTCATTTGATAGTTTCTTGGAAGTGTTTTTTGTGATGTGTGACAAAGTACTACATGGTAGTGAGCAGAGACTTGAG
This sequence comes from Cygnus olor, assembly GCF_009769625.2. Lineage (NCBI taxonomy): Eukaryota > Metazoa > Chordata > Aves > Anseriformes > Anatidae > Cygnus > Cygnus olor. The sequence goes on from NC_049170.1 coordinate 140,861,073, forward strand.
TTTTACATGTTTCTTTGGTACTGCCTTTTGAGTACGTTTCTCTCTCATTTTATAAAGCAATTTCCAGTGTTTTTTATTGATCGCCAAAAGGAGAAGACATCATAAGCATTTGAAAAGTACCTAAACATACCATGGCCATCTTTGGCAGAGTCAAATACTTTTTAAGCTGCTTATGTTTATTTATATTTATATATATATTCTCACATGTGAGAGCACTCAGTCCTTCTTGGGAATCAGTGTTCACAGTTCAGTCTTCATTTAATCTTTCTGTTAGGATGTATCTTTAGTTTATTTCAATTTTATTATTCTTTGTGTAATCCGGACTGTGTGAATGACAGTTTAAGGAAATATGGTGAAATATGGTCCCAATCTTCTTGGAGACTGCAGCTTCATTCAGAGGCAGTACCTCAGGGGTTGCTGGCAGTACCTGGAGGTAGTTTAGGAATGTTTTCATGGTGGTTGAATAGAGACTTCAAAGCTGGTATCTGTTTTGGAAAAAAAAAAAAAAAAAAAAAAAGCTTTCAGAGGAGAGACGTGCATTTATAACAAGGGCAGCTGACTAAAAAGCAAAAAGAAATATTTTCCTGCATATTATTAGGCTTGTATTCATGTTAAAAATTCAGACTTGTTATTTCTGAATGAGAACTTCTCCCTAGCTGTTACTTCATCATTTAGCTTTGGATTTATCCTCATGGACATTATCCTCATGGACATCTACTTTCACAGCTGGATGTGGGTGCTATTGCAGAAATCATTCAGGCAGTAGCTCTTCTGACTCCTGGTGGTGGTCAGGTCATTGAGGAGATTCTGTTTGTGGACTGAAAGATAAGGTCTTTTGTGTTGTGTATTGACTGTGTAAAGCATAGAGTATACAGAGGTGAAAGGAAAAGAAATAATAATAAACTTATGTAGTAACAAAGTTGGTAGTAACCCAGCTATTGCTGAGTCTGCCCCATATGTTGGGTATGTACACACTGAGTCTTAAATGTTTGTGTGTGTGTGTAATAAATTAGTCTGCTCTGGAGCATCACGCTTCTGTGGTTAGAGTATGGTCAAGAGGATGGAAAAGTTCAGACTCAGCATGATATTTGGTGACTGAGACAAGATATAGTTGTCAGTCAAAAGACTGTCTGCCTCTGAGTTGCATTTGGAAAGAAGCAGCTTTTGGGAATCCAAAGGGGCAGATTTGGCTTGGCTGGCAAATGGTCTCAGATCAATAGGGGAAGACAGAAAGCTAGAAACCAGTCATGGAAAGGAAAGAGTATGCAACTTACTCTTCCTGTTTTTCTGACATTTACATCTGGATATAGTTGGAGGCAGTCACTGGGAACTTGGACATGACCCAGTGCTTGCTGCTCATGTAAAGGGGAACAGTGGGGCCACAGAAGGTGACAGGGAGAGGGCAGGTGGCAGACAAACTGTACAAGGGGCAGGCAGCAGGATATGAAATGGCTTTACACTGAAGTCCTGCAGTCTGCCAGAGAGTGGTTCAAGGCTCAAGGGGGTTGTGTTGAGGTTCGAGCTTTTTCCATTGTTGTAAGGCTTGATTTTGAAATGTCTAACTGCACCCTTGGATATGTAAAAGTGGGATTTATTTGTCTAGATTTTTTAATCTGTTTAAATTGACACGTTGTACAGCCTGTTAATGTAATTTATTAACTGAGATTAAAATATATTGGAAAAAAAAATGAAAAGAAAAAACACCTAGTAGAGTAAAACTGTACTTCTTCAGGAGTCCTTGTACAGCAAATTGTTCCTATCAGAAAAGAATTGTTAAGTTCAAAGGTATCTATGTACATCGAAATAACAGTCATGACTAAAATAGAAATTTTCTCTTCATTTGAGAAGAGAAATCTTTGGGTTAATGCATGTGATTTTTTTTATTGGGGAGGAAGAGAAGGAGCAGATATATTTTAAGGAAGTTCTTACGGTACTATATTTCATTTTCTAAACAGCCAATTTTATCAGCAAGAAAATGAAGATATCAACCTGCAGCCGTTACAATGTGATTCTTTCCTGTGTACTTGAGTCATTTAACTCAATATACTTAATACTTAATAGCGGTTTCTACTTCTTAGATTCTTATATTATTTCACCATTAAAGGATAATATAAATTGACATTATTATTTTTAAAAATCATAGTATTGAGGCAGTTTTAATGCTTCAGAGACAAAATAATTCTGTAGCCCAGATACATTCTGAGTTATAATTCTTTTGATCTCTGTTGACACTTACTATTTAGTGGCTGTGTCTTGCCAGAAATACTTTCCTCTTTCCTCAAAATGATAAGTTTCTTGTATGTGCTCTGCTGCCAGCATTGACTCACTCTGAGACCCTAAATAACTTATTTAGGCTGAAATTTTCATTAAGGCCATAGAGGACGTGGGCATGTTTTCACTCACTGCATACAGAGATAAAATCTAGGCATTGAAGAGTCAGACTCCATGTTCCAGTCATACTCCAACAGAATGATGTGGCACCATCTATGTGCCCCTGCCCTGGGGGAGACCACCACCCCAGGCTGCCCCCCGGGCTCCCCAGTTGCTGCCTCTGTCCAAGCAGCAATGGGGTGTCCAAAGCCTGCACTCCAAAAAGGGGAAGGTCATAAGGCAAAATCATTTGGGATATGCTTTGCACACATGCCGCTGGTACTTATTCATACGAAGGTCAAGATCATTCGTGTAGAGAAGGCTGCCTCACGACCAATATTCTACTTAAGTCCTATGTAAGCCTCAGAGTAGGAAAGTATGTAAGCCTACCAGAGTAGGTTTAGGTAGTGCATAGGACTTGTGCTCAATCTCTGTTCAAGGGTTATTTCACTCATAGCTATATAGTCTGCCTTATAAATGGGCATCACTCCTTATATCAGCTTCAGAGTCTCAGCTATGATAAGATATAGCTGCGTGTGAAAGCAGTGTGATAGTCCAGACTGAGGCACTGAAGGAGCAAGTGAGGGTACTCTGGTCCGTGTCCAAAAACAGCAGTCATTCCCTGTCTGGCAACAGTGGTAAAAAGCTGTGTTGGTCACTGCTGGTACTTGATCATAGAAGATGTAGATAAGCACATAACTCATGAGTGCTGGAGCAGTGCAGAGCCATGTGTCTGTTATGCATGGCCATCTCCAGCAAGTGCGAAGAAATGATTAATTTGAATCTTGATATTGTACATTTTAGTTATACTACATTTATCTCTATTTATAATAATTTTACTTTTCATATAAATTGTAATTATAATGGATGGAACTATATATTGCATGCATGCACTGGAGCATGGCATTCAATCTCCCTTTGTCCCAGCCCCCCTTTCTCCTTCCTAATCTCAACAGTAACTAGGCCTTTTGGATCGTCACACTAAACACTGATATATTCAAGTCTTTGTTGAAATTTTTATTTTTTTCTTAGTACTCTCCTGCTTTCATAAATTTGTTGTGAACATTGAAAGGAAATGGGGAAACCATGTTAAGGCATTTTCTTCTGTAAGACATTTAAGCAGTCTGACTTACAAACTCTGAGCTAGAAATCAGCATCCAAGCAGTGGTTTCATAGCTCTGAGCATGCATATCTGGTAGAAAGCAAATAAGTTCATCTGCTGTTACACAAATGAGAGATGGAAATAGATCCTTCTATCTTGAGGCATAAGTACCGTAAACTGAGAAGACACCGCAGATACAGTCACAGATGATCTCACTGCTCTTGCTTCTACAGTTAAAAAGAATACTTCCCAAAACATTTTTGTTCATTTAATATATTTCATTATGTCAATGTTAGTGCAGCAGTGTTCATGTTAAGTTAACTTTATTAGCTTTCTGCATTTACTAAGAACACAAGCTACCTGGGTATTTGTCACTTTTTCCAAGTAAAAAATAAATTAGAAAATCAAAAATATGATATTAATTATTTTATTTAAATGTCATATGTACAAATAATATTGTTCAGACCTAAAAGAAAAAGGTGGCATCTTTCAGCTAAAAGGATTCCATAAAGTCCTAGGGAAAAATTGATGTAGGTGATAGTGAAATGTTTAATTTTCTGCTTGCAGAATAGCTTCTCTTTAAAAGGCTTCCAGCTGAGTTAAAAAAGCATTATTTTTAATTTTGTCCACTTTGTATTGTTTTACATACAATGCTCCGTATAACGCTTACTGTATTTTACCTATATGAAGCAACTGATAAAACAGACAGACTCAGGACTGAAATGTCTTTGCATATATCGGGGGAGAATCCGCACACAAAGGAACATTTATCAGGGGCGGCTCTTCCTCTGCTGAGAAAGGGAGCAAACCCAAGAGTCCAGAAACAGATGATGATCTTATCGAGAAAGCCCTCTTCAGTAATATCATCAGCTTGCTCTTGCCAAGTCTGGCATTTCTGTATCATGTGTATTTGTGATGGAGAGAGAGGGAGCGAAGCTGTGCAAGCTACGTGTAACTGGGATAAAGTGCCTACTCAACCCACCGGGTCTGCACAGTGTTATAATATAATTGGGAATCCTTTTTGCCAGTATAGAGTGTCCATGTGAGAATGGAGTGTGCGGTATTCCTCTTGCAGAAAACTGCAGGAAGGGCTCTTCAGCTACATTGATTGCTTTTGTTTTTTGGTTTTGTTGTATTTTTGTAAATATTTCTACTCTCATTTTTCCTTAGCACACACAGTGAATAAAAAACCTCTTCAGCTTTGCATCCTAGATGTGAAGATGGGAAGTTATTCAGAAATACAAAAATAATATGTTTTTTCCTTCTTGCATGAGATTTAGACTTTGAAAACAGAGGTGGGAATTGCTCTTGCAGTGGAGCAGACTCAAAGCTAAACCTAGTTACTTCTGATTTCATGTTAGGTTCAGGATTTCACCATGATGGCCTTTTTATTCATTGAAAAATCTGAAATTTAACTTGCAACTATTTGTGTCTAGAGCTAAAGAAACCTGAGCATGTTGAAGTTATTTGAATAGATTCCTTGTCGTGTTGTCTCATTATGTGGGATTAGAGCACTGTGCATTGCATGTCTATGTCACAGCCAGTGGAGTAGGGTAGAGAACCATCCATAAATCAGAATGTACCTCAAACTTTCGTGTTTTTTTTTTTTTTTTTTTTTTAAAGATGATTGAAAAGATAAAAGGATCTTTGCTTCTTTACCAGTTGCCCCTTTGGCTCTAGCCTTCTGTAGTTCTGTCCCTAGTATTCTCCTGGGTGCAGTCACCCTCTTTCCAATTTCTTGAACACAAGGCAACCACAAATTTAGGGACATGGCAATGTCTTTGTTGTGGTCAGTAGCTGGAAGAGTGAGCAAGCACTGCCTTTTCTTTGGGATTCTGTCAGGGAAAGAGAACTCAGTGTCAGCATATGGAAGTGCATAGAACAGGCTGCATTAATGTTGCCTGTCTGTAGACTAGATGCTGATATTAACAGAATATTTTTCATATTTTAAGGAATTTGCTGAGAAACTGAAATGAACTGTAGACTTGGAAACAAGTGAACAAATCACTGACATTTCTTAGAGTATATTGTGTAAACATCTTTAACTTGCTTGTCTTTTTCACTTCCTCCTTTGAATAGGTTTCTATAAGTTTAGCAAATCAGCCCAAATAAAGAAAAAGTCTATACAGCTGCTGTGTAAGGTTGTTCCACTAAGAAGCTAAGCAGACTCTAGCAGCAGTGTCCTTCATGTACTCCTTCCTAACTAACAAGAAGAAAACAGTAATTTTTGTAATAGTTCAGCTTAAGCCTTGAAAACAATTTTCATGACATATTTGATGGACAATTATTATGTGGGTTTCCACTAACTATACCTCTAGTAGTTATTCAATTTCTCTGCTGTTTAGCATTTCTTTAATTAACAGTGCCGGCACCCTGAAATTCAGAAGTTGCATTGTCATTTCAAATTGATGTGTTCACCGCTGTAGGTCTGTGCTTTTCTAACCTGATATGAAATCTTGTGTTCCTGCTAAATTCCATGCATTATAGGAGTGTGAAGTGCTATAGGAATGTAAGACTGTTTCTTTTGTATTGGATTTACAAAAGTATGTAAAGAACTTAAAAATACAGTACAAATTTTTATTTTTGAAGTGTCAGTACAAACACTTCTTTTGAAACTGTGGTCTCTGAAAACTGTGCCTGTGTTGTGAGGTATAATGCACCTTCACATCACTGAGTTTAGCTCTGCATTGCAGTTGGGAATCTGGAACAGCATTTGTACCTACACCTAATGTCCCAGTAAAAAAGCTGGAGTACTGTGTCAGTGTGGTGGTATTAGCCAGAGCCTAGTGTGTATTAAATAATCAGTAATGAAACTTTTTCTCAGAAAAAAAAAAAAAAAAAAAAAAAGTTGCCTGCACTAAACTATTATTATCTGGCTACTTGGAGGTAGAGAATGGTTTAGATGTTTAATAGGCCAGTTTTCAGGCCTGGAAGTATGTATGTGTTTGCTCACTCCTGCAAGGTTTCTGCCTCCCTCTGTTTTCTGAATATCTTCTGTTCCCATGTCTTCAGGCTGAGTCTTTGTATCCTGAGCAGACCCAACTCGAAACTTCAAATGGTTCCTTCCTTAGACTCCCCCTCTCTTGACTTATTTTTTGTTTGTTTTTGTTTTCCTCTTTCCATGCTCTTTTTTTTTTTTTTTCTGAATACCTTTGTCTGTTCTTTCCCTACCCTCACTTTCAGAATGTTCTTTCCTTCCCTTTATTGTCCATTGTAGGACAGTGCTGTTGAAGATAAGGATAGCACCTGCACTCTCTGCCATTTGCGCTACTAGCAGCAGGTAGGAGAGATAAAGAAACTACTTATGACTTTCAAGACCCTAAAGACAGGTAGTGAATAGCAAGGTTTTTGTTACAGAGGATGGAGAAGCTTATTCATTTGTCATCCTTACCTAAAGTGCACAGCTGCCCTGTGGCAGCATTGGCAAGGTGGAGCAATGTTAGGCAGCTCATTTAGGAATGAAGCAGCAGGTGGCAACTTCTCCTGCTTTATGTTTGCTATTTGGACCTAATTCTAAGTATAGGCAAAGGAGAGTGGTTGGTTAGAGAGGTGGGTTATACCCATGGGTTATCCTTGTGTCTGATCCACACGCAGCCATCATTCTAAAATGTCCTGTTGACCTTACTCCTTAGAATGGATGGGACCAGGGAGGAATGGGGTTGGGGAGGAATTTATGGGGGGTTGCAGTGACATCAGAGAGAGGAAGAAGGCTGCTCAGTTCAGAAGCCCTTCACTGGAAACAGCGGCAGCAGAATAGCAACCCTCCCTCCAGGATGACTCTCCAGAGCTGTTTTCTCAGCTTCCCCAAGTCTGCTCTTCCTTCCATCCTTCTTTCTTAAAAGAGGCCTGGCCCTATTTTCTCTGCTTTGGGGCAGCAAAATTCAATTTTACCTTTGCTTCTGGACAATGAAAATAAGTCTTTTTTTCTTTAATCAAGGCCCTGCAAATGCAATTTTCATTGCAAAGGAAACAAAAACTTCTTTCCAAGATTGATTGTAATTTAGTCTGTTACTCCTTGGACTCTAGTGTGAATTTGTCTCATATGTATGTGAGTCTTTATAGTAAGATAGTTACAGCACTTGCATCCCACAGCAGACTTGTGCTGCAAAATAGATTTTACCCTGAAACCTCCCAGATCTTCTCATTTCAGAGTGAGTGTGCTGGAGACTGGGTGCAGTGCTACCAGCTGTGGAGAGATGTGAGCTCACACTCATTCGTGGGCTGAATTAGGTAAAAGGATGTATTAAGTCCCTGACAAACAAACATGGTGATGTTAGATGGTTGGTCATTTTCAAAACACGGCCATGTGAATTGCTGTTTTAGCCAACCCTCTTCCACAATAGCCGTGGCAGCTTTCCAGCCAGTGCTGGAAGCAGATGCAGTATTCATTCATTCATTCATCCATTCATTCAAGAAGTGCCATGGCTTAGCACATTTCGGGTTATTGCTTCAGATTCTCAGTTACTTGTTTTAGAGTTTTGGGCTATGGAATGTGTTCTGTGGAAAGAGAATGTTTCTGTTTTGCCACCTCCATTATGTTATCTTTTCCAGTGCAATTACAAGCTAATTCAAAGCTCTTTGTGTTAGGCTAATAGCTTCTGATTCTCTGCTGTCAACCAGTGCCTCTTTATGCACTTCTAATGCTCCTTGCCAGTTCCCCTACCACTTACCTATGAAGCACATTATTTTTTTTCCAGAGTAGAGTCTCATCGTAGGCAAATCATTAATGGAACATCAAAAAGATCCCATCTGTGAGAGTTACATATGGCTAAAATCACAATTATCAAAAGTCTCTCTTTTTTTTTTCCCTCCATTCTTATCCACACAATAAATGTAGTTGTCAGCAGGATAAGTTCACGCATCGGATAAGGTCACAATTTCATTTAGTGACAACTTCCAACAGCGTGAACTTGCAAGGTTCGATTTATTAAAGAGTCAGAAAGGATAAGATCACTGCATGGCCAGCCTGATTTATCAGGGTTTGACTGGAGTACTTGAATAGAGAATGCCATATTTCAAGTTTATGTTCAAAACTGTAGTTTAGTGTGTGTTATGTCTCAGAGACTTGAAAATTGAGGGAGGAGAATTTAGAGGAGGTATCTCAATAACGCAGTTTATGTCTGCCAAGCAAGAGTACGAGCATTTCATATCAGAAATACCTTGTTAAGAACCCTGTAAGTGGAAATGGGATAGTTCTCTGCTGTCTGTGAACTGCTGTGTGCAAAAATACACATATTAGTTTGTTCCAGTATTAATTGCAGATTCTTCCTGTGCACGCAGCAAGGCAGGCAGATCTTGGGATCTGAGCTGGGCCATGCTTACTTAAGAAGTTATGAGAGTGTTTTTCACTCCCTCACTAAGACTTCAGAGCAGTCCTTGTTTGAAATTACAACATATACAATTTCTCTGCAGTGCAAAAACATTCATTAACACAGCCAGGTGGCTATGCATAGGAAATATGCAAAGATAGAACCATTTGCTGGTGGAAATTGGTAGAGACCCATGATGTCAAATAACCAATCTCTAATTATAGCAGAAAAAGAGCTTTCTCATTCTTTTTAACTGATACCACTTAGAAAGATATTCCTGATAAAACAAAAACAAACAAACAAACAAAAAATCTACTACTGCCAAAGCCATCAGTGACTTGGTTAGAAATGTTAAACATTTATAAATCTGGATAAACTTATTTCTGAACAAAGTAGTTCCCTTTTTCTCCCCTAAAACTTAGCTGATCATTCACCTTCAGACTCCTTTGTTTCTTCTTCCAGAATGTGGGCAGATGGATGAGAGCCAGAATGGTTTTGTTCAGAATGCTATTTATAGTTGAATTATTCTGGTATTCAAACTGTGGTCAAATTTTGTTAAGGGCCAAAAGCTGTTGTTGGGTTCATCTACATGACACATGGATTGTTTAAAATGATCGTAATTTTGCTTTAAAAGAAGACAAAGTTAAATTGGCTCCTCTACCTTCTGTTTTATGCAAGCCTTGTGTGTCATTCCTAAGACAATATGTATATGTAAGAAAAGAATCCTAAACTGAGTCCTTTCATTCTGGTTTTGTATCCACCAAGGTGGCCTAATATCTTAAAAGCCATGGGATGTTTTCTAGCTGTGCTAGTGAGTCATGACTTGGGGCTTCTTTTACAGTGCAGCTATCATAAGTCTTTGAGTAATCACAGACTTTAAAAGTATGCTACATCAACAAGATAAGAGAAACAGCCCACAGCACTAACAGCATTATCTTTTACCAAAATTGATTAGCCCATACTATGTGTCTCAAATATTTTGTATAAACTTACTCAGCAAGCTGGAAATAAGTGTGTTCCTGAAGAATAAGCTGGGAAAGAAAATGAATAAATAAATAAATAAAATGAACAAACAGCAACAACAACAACAAAAAACACCACAACTTTGTAGCAAGGAAAAATGAAGTAAATACCAGTAAATGGAATGTCTCAAGTCTTTTTTTTTTTTTTTTTTTTTTTGCCTAACTTGCAAAAACTGAAAGCAGGTCATTACTTCCTCTCCACTTATATTTCTTAGTGCTACTTTTGTTATGCCTCTTGCTGTCCTTTTCAATAGGCCAGTTGATGGGTGTAGGATGAAAACAGCAAAGTACAACTGCCTCTCTGATTTGCCCAAGGAATCATGAAATATATCACATATTTTATTCCAGGTGTGTGTATATGAATACTATTTATTATAATTTGCTGTTAAGGGAAGAAACATTATGTTCAGTGTTCAATACTGAGGTGGTCCGTTGCAATTATGGGTCACTAGAAACTCCCTACAGTGTTTAGATGTTTAGAACTTTCAGTGTTTAGAATTTACAGTGTTTAGAATTTCCATCCTTTACTTCCCTTTTCTCCCCACTGTTGGTATTTTCCGTGGCCAGGCACCTGTGAAGAGTCAGTGCCAGCTGAGATTTTGCAATTCTTGCTGCAAGTTATGGGAGGGCAATGAAATCTCAGCCACTCTTCCTTTTCCTAGTGTAATCTGTCACCACAGTTTTGATATCACTTACATAATACGAAATTTCAGAGGAGCAAAATCTTGTAAAAGAATACAGAAAAGTTTCAGGCTCATTGCTCAGTGGTCAACAGAATTCATCAGAATATTTTTAATAGTGACATTTGCAATCATTCTTTTACAACCCCTTGTACCAGCCTCTGACCTGCCCCTGCTTAGTGCAGACAAAGGAGCATATACAATGATTTTACAAAAGGGATGAAGACGCAGGATCTAGTAGGAAAAAATAATCTTAGCAGATGCTTGTAGATCTCACTTTGCAGTATTTTTTTATATATTACATTCTCTTAGCATTATTTTTTCCTCCAAAATAAAGATTTTCAGTGACAATAATCTCTGTTAAGGATCAAACTGTAATGTGCTGCACGTTGCATGAATGTAGCCAAAACATGTGTGTTTGCCAAGACATTTGAGCAAGTTATGTTTTCCCAGCTCTAAAACTCATGTACACACATGATGTTAAAATGGCTGCTGGTAATGGTGACCATAGAGAAATTTATCTTTTTTAGAAAACTGTGATCAAGGGAAGGTTGTGAAGCAAAACCTTTTGTAACCCTATTATCAATCTACTGCTCTCTATTACGGTGGTCTTGATGGAGGGGGAAATAAAACAGCTTAGGTACAACTCTGCATGATGCTGCCCCACCTGCAGTGCATTTCAATGTACTAATACATACTGGAATGTATTGCCCAAACTACAATGTGGGACTCTAACAAAAGGGAATAAAAGAGAGAAGGAATCTGTATTAATTTACTCAATTATCAAATGGAAGAAAAAATACACTTTTGGAAAATGGTGTCTCATTTTTATCTCTGCCTTAAACCTGAAATACTTATCAGATATTAGATTCATGTTATTAATCTTACTTAAAATATAAAGTGTAATGATGTGTACCTTAAAACTTAGGTAGGTTTTTGGATATCACTGGATGATCTGCCCTAAGTTTGTCGTTCTTAATCCATTAAAAGACAGGCCTGCTTGTAAATCCACAGGTGCAGATAAGGAGTCACTGTTTGACTGTGTCTGAACTCTTTTCAAATGAAAAATGTCAGTGGCAGAAAGGGAGGCTGAATTATTTTTTAAAAGGGTTTTCAAAGATTCTCATGATTCCTCTGGTATCAGTTAAATGTGACACGTCTGTAGACATAGCTGTTTTTTAGTGAGTAAAAGCAAGCTAATACTACAGTTTTCATCCCTAAGTAGAAAGACAATGTTGCAGCTTTTGTAAGTGATCAACATGTTGCTTTGTAGTACCAGAAAGATTCCCATCTTCCGTAATTAACATACAAAGATATTTTTTAAAGTCCATACAATTTGTGACTTCTTTTTCTGTGAGAGGGAAAAATGCATGTATATGGATGCATATATATCATGTGTAAATGATATATAATAAATCCATAAGCTTTGCTGCTTACATACTGCCATTTAAACTGTCATAGCCCTGTCATGATGAGAACTCACCCGCATACATGCAAGCTTTTGTCATGTGGTACAGCTCTATTTCCTAGATTTGTTCCAGTTTGCAAGAAGGACCTGATGCACAATTTTAAGTAGAGTAGTTTTGTAATCTGCAACACTCAGAGGTGAAATTTAGATTTCTGTGCTTGGAAATGGAAGATGGAGCCAAGTCTCCTCTTTGGAAAATGGTCAAGATTAACTCCTGCAGACAAGGAGAACCTTCGCCGTCTGGCAGTAGCATAAATCCAGGCATTCATGGGAATGGTTTGTTGGGGGAAGTCTGTGGAGACTGCCTGCAAGCCAGGAGGAGTTACTCACTTCCTCCGGCCCAAGGTTAATTTCTCAGCAATTGCCAGCTCTAAATCTGGGACGAGTTTACTTCTTGCATAGTTGGACTTCCCACTGTTTGTGCAAAAGCAGAGTCCTGCTTTGGGGGAGAGTTGTCGAGAAGGGATGTGCTGCTACGAAAGGCAGGAATTGCTGCTGCATCTGAGAGGTGTGGGAAGGGAAGCAGGATTTAGTACATGGGCTGCAGCACAGTGGTGTGAGTTCTTCTGGTCCTGGGGACAGCAGCAGATTTCCAGCTTTTGTGCCTGCCTGTGGGAAGGTCAAAGCTGGGAAGTGCAATGGCTTGAGCAAATGCAGATAAATGTCTGACAAGAAAAGCACAGATCTCCCCCTTACTATGTTTCATCTCCCCTTAAAGTTGGAAAGCAGAATTTATTTGAATCGTTATAGAGAACAATGTTGAAATTGTGTATATGAACATAGCTGTTACTACGCTGTAATGTCTGTTCATAGGAAAACAGGCTTCTTGAGGAGACTGCTTTGCAATGAAAATGGTCCGGAGTAATTTTTTTTTATCCTGAAATAAAGTAAAAAAATCAGAAAAGTTAAAGTGAATGAATGTAACACTTTTAGGGGTTAGTTTTGAAATCCTTACTTTCAAAAATAAAATATGCATATGAAAAATGAATAATTAGTACACGCTAAAAAAAAAAAAATCACTCTCTTTAGCCCTCATTGCTTTTACATATTTTGTGTTAAAACCTCAGTCTAACAAGTTAAGTTGGGGGGGGAGGGGAGCTAACTCTGAACTGTTACTGCCTGTAAAACCTCACTTAGTTCAAAATATTTCTTTTTTAAATTCTGGTAAATATTTCTAGTAGTTTCTTCAAGATCAGTGGAGTTGCACTGGATTCTATCACTATGAGGTATGTCTCTAAAGTTTTTAGGAGCTGAATGCTTCAGAATGCGGTCTTTTGACAGCCAAATGGATCGAGGAGGTTCACGCACTAGGGTGCATGCTGTTGCACTCCCAGCTATCATCTTCCCCCTCCTCCTCATTTCTTAAGAACTTTCTTGAAACCACTCTTCTGAATAAAAATGCCTTCAGACTGTACTGTGTGTGAAAAGATGCAGGAAAGAAAAGGGACTTTCTAAACCACATTTGAATATAACTGCAAGGAAGAAGTTTGTTTTTCTTTTGCAGGATGACCTGATCGGTTGTTTTTTCAGACAAGTGTAATTAATGCTCGTTCCTGGCGTCCTCCAAACCCTGCAACAATGAAAACGGAGGTGGCTGTTGTCAGGGCACGAGTGAAAGTGCTCTAAGCACCTCTTGTTCTCTTTGTTCGCAGGAGAGCTGGAGGTGGTCCAGAAGGATGGGGAGCGCAAGATCCAGAGCCGGCAGCAGCTTCCGGTTGGAACAACATGGGGGCCGTTCGCTGGGAAGATGGACCTGAACAATAACACCTTGGTATGTACACGCTCCCAGACGCTTCGCCACGGCACGGTGCGATCTGTGGGGAAATAGCCTGAGTTATTGCCCATCCGGAGCATTTGAAAAACAGGCATTGTTGGCTTTCACGGACAGTGGTATTTGGACCTTTTCCAACTAGTTCGCTTATGGCAACCGTCCACATAAAGTTATGTGGAGCACAGGTTAACAATATTCAACTTGTTATTTTACAGCAGAAGGGAGGTGTCGCTTCCTTGTTTGCTGAACCAAGCTGCTGCCTTTCAGTAATGCTATCTGACTTTTAGTGGCTTTCTAAGTTTTTCATAGCATTAATAGCTGAATTTTTCATTTATATTAATGGATAGTATAGAAAATAAATAGCTATATTAGTTAAGGCTACAATTCATCAAATTTGACTTATTAACAAGGTTGCTGAACATAGTGAGATATTCTGGCAGATTAAAATTATTTTGGAAGATATTGAAAGTCACCTGTCATATAATATATTGTTAATTAGCCTTTTTTAATATTCTTCTGATTGCAGAAGGTATGTGGGCCATATTACTTATAAGTAACACTTTGGTGACCTCAGTTCCATGTGCTGAAAATCATTGTCATTCCTAGGTCTTCTTTTCATTTTTATTTGTATCAGTTTTAAACCTGAGCTTCAATATTATTTTTATATAGTTCAGATCAATTTTCTGAGAGTGTCTGGAAAGGTGATCCCTTAATGGAAAAAAAAAATGAGTATCTCTAGAAGAAGAGTTTTAGGCCATCTTGGAATATGCATTGCCCTGCAGGATACTACTAAAGAACCATTATTTTCAACTCGATCACTGGTTCCTATTACAGACTTTGCATGAATGCATTAACATAAAGTCCCACTGAACTATTTCACAGTAGTGTATTACATACATTTGGGGCAGACACTGCTCTGCTGTAAACTGAGAAGCTAAACTTCCCAGTGTTGGGGATATTGTTCTGCCGTTGGAGGACCTGAAGAGAGTGGGGAGTGCTGAGTTACTAAAGTAGCATCGGGGGAGCATGACAGAGGGGATATGTAGACCTGGGGAAAAGGGGGAAACTGAAAGCCTTTAACTCCTCCCTGGAGAACCTATTCCTATATGTTAGAGTTCTGTTTCTAACGCTTGTGGGATATGTTTCTTTCTATAAACATGCCTATTAAAATTATAGTAATGCATTATACTGTTATGAGTATATACTAGCGATTTAACACCTTGGTGTTTAATAGACTCTGACATAGTTTATTAATCACAAGATGTTACAGAAAGTGACATAGAAGCTTTGTCTAAGCTTCCTGGAGTTCAGTATTCCCAACCCAGGTCAGATTTCCCATTCAGTCACCTCAATAAAGGATGGATTTTCAAAAGTACTGGAAGCTCAAAGCTTCTTATTGTTAGAAAAGGGAAAATGGAAAATTCGAATACCTGTCTCCATTTTCTCTTCATCTATTTCATTTTTATTTCTTCATCTATTTTATTCTTAGTCTAGTAGTCCATTAGCAGACTCAAAAAGTTTTTCATAAAATTTCATTTGTGACAACTACTTGCAATTCAAATATTTTTCTAAGATTCCACCATCGCTACTCTCCTCAAGTTCCATGCAACTACCCTATTGCCCTTTCCACTTCTACCACTTCTTCAGGTATATAAGACTTGCAGATATTGTTTAAGTATAGGAGATGATGTTGGTTGATCCTACATTATGAAAGTTATCATTATCGGATATCTTTAGGATCAATTTGTGACATATCAGCAATTGATTATATTGCTTCATTTTTATATTCTGAAGCAGAGGTAGAGCAACTGCAATCCTTCTGGCAGGAACTTGCTTCTCCTTCAGTAGCACAGACATATATTAAGGTCTGCTATTACTTTGAAATTTGGGCAAATACCACTTCTGCTGTAACAAAAACAATTAGCTAATTTTGTTTTTTAATGAAATTGTAGTGAGACGATTTCTCACAACAGTGAGAAGAACTGACTTTTTAGTTTAGTGATTATGATTAGATGGAGCAACTTTCTCAGCCTAGTTCAGAGAGATGTGGGATAAAAATGTTCAGAAGGACTTTTCTCACTAAACTGGAAAAATACTCCTTTGCTTCTTGTCTAATTAAAAACCATAAAGTCTATTTTTGCTGACATGTGAAATATTTTACTTTTGTTATGCTACTAATATAAATACGTTTTGAAATCTGAAAAAGTTCCTGTAAACATAAATGAAGTCCTTAGCAATATTGTTTTGTCCCCTGAGCATCTCTATCCATTGAGATAGTCAAAACTGAACTGGATATGATCTCAAGGAATTTGAGTTAACTTCGAAGTTGAATCTAACTTTGAAGTTTGCCCTGCTGTGAGGAGGAGTTTGGACTGCATGACCTCCAGAGGTCTTTTCCACCCTGAATTATTCTGTGATTCTAAGTAGTTTCTTTTTTCTCAAATATCAGGTGTTTCCTGCAGTTCTGCACCTGAAAATGCTGTGTAAAGAAATTTAAACCTTTCGATAGATCTTTAATTTACTGTTTAAGCAACACAAACACAGTGCACAGTGCCAGCTTCCGCATATCTTTCTTCTTCTTCTTCTTCCCTTTTTTTTTTTTTTTTTTTAATGATTCTGGTTTATTTATGATCTTTCTGTTCGCTTGACACATTTGATTACTTTTTTTCACTGGCATACATGTCCTCTGCTTTTCATAAGGGGAGTTGTATTTATTTATTTATTTATATCTGTTTTGGAAAGCTCATTTGCGTAAAGCCTTGCCTCTGTAGAATTCAATCAAACCTTCACATCAGTAGCTGACATCAGGTTTAGTTCATTTCTGAATGAGAACTTCAACCATCACACTGTTATAAACATCAAATAATCCTTGGAGAAAAAGCTTTAATGCAAATTTTTGGTATAGAGAGGAAAGGAAAGAAAAATTTGGTGAAACTCAGGTGAGTAAATATCACAATATTTGCAGCTGGTCTCTCTGCTGGAAATTAAGTTGATGGTTGACCACAGGTATTTTACCTGACTTTACTAATTTTTAATGTTAGCAATATGACACACTGCCTCACAGGATTCATTTACCTAACAGTTACAGCTTACTTACTATCCTTTCACTTAGCACTGTATAGAATCTGTACATGTAATATCCTGTGGAAATGCTTCGTATTTAAGCAGTGCTTAAATGGTGCTGAATACAGACTCACTCAGTGGTGCTGAATACAGACTCATTGCTGTTGGCTCAGGAGACGAAGCAAGCTAATTAATTCAGCATGGTAATTAATTAAGTCACCATGCCAGATGTCAAATACATTTTAGATCTTTCAAGTTTCTGTCTTGAAGTATATTAACAATATACATCTCAGAATAGGAGAAGGTTGAGTAACTTGAACAAAAATGATTTAAATGCTGTTCACAATTACAATAGGAATAGCAGTTGTTCACTGCATCAGCAGTGCCACAGCACTGTCGGGAGATGTGGTGAAGCAAGGTCCCTATCAGGACTTCAGGATACTTAAACTTTAATGGCAGACTCAAGGTAGCTCAATGATCAATCATGTTCTCATCTAGGAGTCAGAGAGTACTTGCTCATGAATTCCAAAGGGTTCAAAACACTTTACCAAAATAATTTACCCCATTGTATTACTATTACTGTTGCTAAACAACCCTGCATGTAGACATCAAAAATCTTAAGAATGTTGCTTTTTAAGAACAGTGAGTCTTGGATCTTAAAGATTTTCTAGGCATTTAATTCCTATTTTAATATGAATTTAAGAACTTCATATATAGTTATCTAAATACTTATATATATATATTTAGATAGTTATATTTAGAGTGATAGATCTCCTATTTAGATGGTTTTAATGATCCGCTCCTGTAATTTTGCCAAACTGGAGCAATTCTCCTGCTCTCAGCTGCTGGTCTTTGTATCTGTGCACAATTGGACACAGAGGTTATTGCCCTCCATTTCTTTACACTTCCACTTCTACACTTCCACTTCCTTTCTGCTGCAGACATAAGTTGATAGTTCCAAGAAAATGAAGTATCAGTGTTTTCAAATGGAAGTGTGTTGGTATTCTGATGCCAGTAGTGAAAAAACAGAGGGTTTTTTTTTGCATTGCCTTCTCTTACTGATCAGGAAAAAAAAAATACTGTCATACTTTCATGCGACAAAAATGTGTATTAATTGCACAGGACTTCAATAGAAACACAATGGAAGAGATTTCTTGAAAGAATAAAAAAGATACCTTTTCAAGCCTAGAAAGTGTACTGCTGAAATAAGAGCTTGTTCTCTTGTTTTGTGCTAAAAAGAGATCAGCTACATATTTCCACGTTTTCTTAAGATTTAAAGTAGTATTGCTCTTTTGACAAACAGACACATGAAGAATTTTGTGCAATACTGTTTTTTTTTCACCTACAGCTGGTGAGAACTCAGTTCTAAAGGAAGACAACATGATTAAATCAAAATGATCTCTACTTTTACCAGGAAGGCTCCAACTTTGTACCTTGCTGCATCACTAAAAATACAGCAGTTCCTGGGTACCTAAAAGCAGACAGTAATATATTTCTAAGCTGGCACCCCGTATCTTGTGGTTCCTGTCTTTAACAGTGAAGTGTGTTTGTACACATGCCAAATATAATGTGAACAGGCCAGTGAGAAGAATGGAAGGCCACTCTAGGCTGATCATACAAACCACTGGAAGAGTAGCTGCTGCACATATGCAGATCTAAATTGAAGTCACTAGCAGCTTATTTAAGAAAAAGCAGTTTGTTTGCTTTTCCCAGCTGCAAATATTTTCCCTGTTTCCCTGAAACAAAAGAACATCTCAAGCGGTTCCCGACTGCATTCAGTGTTTCTCAAGAAGTGGCACAGGACCACGTAGCCCATGACGAACGTCAAGCCATGGATGATGCCATCGCTCCGGTAATCGAGTGGAGGCATTCTGAGATGTGTTTTCCTTTGGCTGCAGCCATCTAGTTTTTGGTGTTAATCTGTGCCCATGGCAGGGTTTTGTGAAGCAAAACAATGAGCATCTGGATCCTGTTCCCCATTCTTGTAGTCTTGTCACAAGGAGGAGCGGGTGGTGCAGGCCTGTATCAGCCTGATAAGGAAAAGAGGATTCAACATGGCTGTGACAGGAATCCGTGGGAGGGTTGGACCAGGCGAGCAACGGGATACAGCAGAGACCCTTTAATGGGATCTGGGAGGTTCAGCGCCAAAGCTACACTTCTCCTGGAAGATATCCTCACGAAACAGTTTGATTGGGTAGTGCTGTGAGGGGCTGAGGAGCCAAGGTTCAAAATGCAGTTAAGTTATTCACTCGCTAATCTGTGACTGGTCACTGCAGGTCAAACCCCTCATATCTGTAGTAGCCAGCAACTTTTAATCTCCAGAGTTGCAGTGTGAGAGTGTGCTGGGCACTTGGTTGGAGGTTCTGTACGGCAACTGAGAGCAGCAGCCTGTGACAGGCTGTCTCTGGTTTTGTTTCAACACGGAAATGCATAAGGCGGTTTTTATCTTTAGGCATTTACCTGCAAATTTACCTGCAAATGGGGATTTGGGCTCTTATTAGTACAGAGTCATTTTTATGTTTCATTACCAAAAATAGTACATTGAATCACAAGCCTTGATTCTAATCTTTAATATACTGTTCTTTTACCTTTCAGTACCTTAAAGTGACTACAAAAGCATTCCTTTCTCATTTTTATTGTTCTTATTGTCAGGTTCTCCATGGTTAAAACTGTAGCTTGGAAACACTTATTTCCCAAATACTGAGAGACTTTAATGTAGCAGCACTTCTAGATGGCAAATTGCATTACACTTATGGTGATGCACTAATGCACTATAGAAGCATCAGTGACAACTACTTCAGACAAACTGAAACATTTTTAAAAGCTGAGATACATTAATATGATGTGGAAATTTTCATTTAAAATCATTTTCTTTTCTTTTTTAGCTTCTTTCCCTTGACTGAAGCCCTTTTTTTACAATGACACATACCCATGGTTCACTTTGACACCTGTTTCTCAAACAGCAGAACTTCACGTTTGTTAAGAAATAATCACTGGTCACTTTGAAAGGTTTTAAAAAATAAATCAGTTACTTGGTACTTGTTATAAGCATGTCCATTAAATAGACTTTTATCTGAATACTCTCATAATTACATAATAGATACTACCAATCATTTCCATTAAGCTGACAGAAAACTCAATAAACTATCTGTGCCATTTCAGCAAGCTTCATTTCAGTAAGGGGTTGCTTCTCAAAGGGGGAATGCATCCCAGGGAGGTTTTCTAGGGAGCAGCTGAAAGCTGGAGCAGATGAAAGCTGAGAGAGGAAAAGATGGGACAGGGACAGGAGCCCAGGATGAAAAAAGGGCAAGAAAATTCAGTTCAGCAGAAACAGAGGGAGACACCAGCTGTGAGTGCCAGGCTCTTCTGTTTTAGGATGTGGGGAAAAGCAGAGAGAAGATAATGTGTACTGCATCATGTATTACACTGTTAAACTCTCTTACATGTTAAATTTGGAGACTGCCACTGCAATGACCTCTGAGTAGCAACATATTCTTGTGCTACTAGGCTATGGTCATCTAGTCTAGCCTTCTCTGTACCATAGGCTTTAAACCTCAAGCATTTATTTTGCTATTATTGATTTTGCCAGATTCATAACACAACTTGTAGAATGGGGCATAGTCCTACTTAAGAAGTATGAGTGAGAGAAGGAATTAATAGCTCCTTTTAAAGTTGTTCATATAGCTCAGTACACCTAACAGGCAAGAGTTCAACATCTGTGATGAGGAATATAACATTAATATTGTCTTCTGAGGTAGTTTTTAAAATTCATACTTTTTATAAAGATATTTTTTCTTATTTATGAAACATATGTATTATTATATGCTAAGCTGATATAAAATGCCAGATTTAAATATTCAGGCATTTTTAAAATAACTTTCTTCTCACTATATGTTAAACAACACTTTTTTTTTTTTACTGCGAAATAAAATTCAGTTTCTAAAATGTTGACACTTAGTGTAACATCCATAGAACAAGTACAGGAAAATCTAGCTCCATAATTTTAGGGGAACATAAAGCTATGAAGATGCTTGTTTCTGCACAGATGTTTGCATTGTTAAGCAAGAATTTGGTGCTTAGGAGGGGCTCTGAACTGAGAGACTTGCGGGTTTATGCTCTCTCTTCGACCATTAGAAGAATAAAACATCCTGGATGCTCCTGGGTTTCTCTGGGGAAAATACGTAAAGCTATGTCTGCCCAGGGGTAGTTAGCCTTAGTGGAGCCATTGTTAGTGGAGGGGAGCACCATGATGCTCTTGTGTATGGAGTGGTAGCACTTGTGTGCACTCAGCACATTGTCCAGACAGTGTGTGTGGACATACATGTGGTTATGAAAACATCAATGGATGCTTTCCATAAGCCCTGTGGAGGCAAAGCGAGCAGTTGTTTGGAATCAAGTGTGCTGTAGATGAAATTTCGGTGTGAAAAGAAAATGCAGCATTTGCTGGTGTCAAAATTTGTATGTGCTAATAAAAGTGCAAAACTATATACCACTCTCTTTTTTGTACATTATCACTGTAGTAATAACAAAACTTGAAACTGTTGTCTATCTTCATTTAAATGAAAAAAATGACTGAGTAAAGGAATGGACCTGTGGTTTCAATGAAGACAGTGGCAGCTTGTTGCTCACTTCTGCACAGCATGATGGAATGATCGAAATTCCAAACATCAGTTTCATTTGTGTCTGAATAGGAGTAAGAGAAATAACCTATTCATTTTCAAGACTGATTGAAAGAAAACGTATTTCTACTTATTTTGTAACCAGCCAAATTAACTACATTGTGTAAAAGTATGTATTTTAATGTTTTGAATAGAAAAGAAATATTTATAGCAAGTATAGTTAGCACAGTATGCATAGTCTCTGTTAATACATACATCTACATATATAAAAAATAAGCATAGTAAATATATATATTTATACATACATCTGTAGGTGTACAATGTCAAGTGTTCGCAAGCATATAAAAGAACAGAACCTTCTAGTATAAAGAAAACACTGTGTTATTAGGTCCTAAAAATCAGAGCTGTATTTGAAATACTATAATTTTGTTGAACTTTACACTCCATTCAGCTATAGCGGCTTTTCTAATGGTGTTGTAGTATCACATAGCCAGAAGCAAAACTTACCCATTTCCAGATGCAGCAGATCTACTTTGCACCACCAAAATACGGGCAACACAGAGCGTGGCCTGAGATCTTAAGTGCTGAGTGAGGTTTGTAAATGTCCTGGGCCTCATTTATGAAGCCTGGAGAACAAGTTCATCAGTCTAGTCCCATGGTGACTCCACAGGCTGCAGGGGAGCTGCAAAGATGATCAGCTCCAGCCATTAGGGCTCTGCTGCGAAGCGTGCAGGAGTCACCACCGCTGGCCAGCCCTGCCCTCCCCGGCAGTCCCAGACCACGTGCGGCAGTGGGAAGGCTGCGGCAATTCTAAATTACATGCATAGTCTCATCTGTCATTACATGATAGTCTCATCATATCCCATCTTAAATAACTTAGCATTAATAAAGTTTTGCCCAATATTTTTTCACTAATGCATTTTATCGTGTATTCCACAGACTAGAGAAAAGGGGAAAATATTTCAACATATTTACATGAATGTTTCACAAATTCAGAAACATTAAATATAGTTACAATCATGTATTTTCATATTTTTTATCTGAGGTCTTTTAACATACTTAGGGAGTAATTGAGTTTTACATGGAGAAAATAATATTCTTTCTCTGTATGCTCTAAGGGAAGGATAGCAGTCTGAATGCTACTGATGCATTTAGAATAAACTACATAGCATTTGAGATATCATCATAGTTTATGTATATTATTCACTCTGAGAAAATGTCTTATAATTTAAAATATCCCTGTCACAGATTAGTATTTTCTATCTCTTTTTTGACATTTTATTTTTATGTATATCTGAAAGGCATAGAAGATTTTTTTTTTGTATAAAAGGTTCTTATATGTTAGTAATTATTATTTTTATGTATTTATTTATAAACACCTCTTTAATTAACGCATTTCCCCAAGATGTTTATTCTTCAAACCTTTCTCTTGCACATGGCAGTCTCCAAGCTAGAGCATGAGTGACCACATTTTTTAAAATACAAACCTGGCAATCCTGCCATGTGTGAGGACATCAAAGACAAGTTGAGGGGAGCTGAGGGAGGTGTGCCTCAGTGCTGGGGAGGTGAGGAAGGATTATTCCCTCTCTCCCCCTCCTGCAAGCTGTTGTCCTCACTTTTGGAAGAAAACTGGGACAGATTAGCATAAAGGAAAGAGAGCAATGAAGTGGAAAACAATAGTAAGTCCAAAATATCTTAGGCTCTGTTGTATTTAATAACGGGCTGGACCAACACATGGGAACGGTGTAGGTGCAGCTAAGCCGTGGCACGAGGGAAGGAACAGGAGCAGATGACCCCGTGGCTTCTGGCATCTTGGTTCTGTACGATGTCTGCAGCCAACTTCACTTGTTCGTCTGCCCAGAGATGCCTGCAGGTAGCTAAAATCTCTCAAGATTGGTTTTAAAAGGCCAGAATGAGAGACCAGTTTTTATAGAAAATGGCAGGTGGGGCATTACAGCAAGCTAGACAGTTGGTCACACCAGTAGAGGATACCCTTTTCAAAATCTAATTGAAATATAACAAGGGCTTGCTGGGTGATAAGGAAGTAAGCCTCTATGTTTCTTTGGCATGTCCCTTGCCAATTGCCTGGAGGTTTTTTTTCTTCTGAATGTTTTCCCTTCCTGCTCCAGTTTCTTCCTAATGAAAGTTAGGATTAACATGCTGTGTACAACCAGATTTTAAATTAATGTTGCTTTTCCAGTTCATTTTTGCGGCTTTACTTAGGATTTCACTTCTAAGTATTCTGTACTTTTTTTTTTTTTTTTTTTTTTTAATACTGAAATACTGTCTGATGTAAGAGGATCATTCTCCCAGGTTTCTGTGTCAGAGATTTGAGAAGTGAGATCAGTGGCATCACATTTTCAGGATGCCAAATGTGTGCACTTTGATCTGGCACTACAGCATGCCTCAGGGAGTAAGTTGAATCTTGATTTCTTTAGTCAGTCATCCGCTATCAGGTACCAGTACACCGATTAGGCAGGCAGAATAACAGCGAACACACCATTGGTTGGATGTGGAAACATTTGTGAGGAGGCTATTGGCATCAGTGGCATCCTTGGCACTCATTTTGTGGTACTGTTTCTGTGATAGAAAATGCCTTTAACGCATACAGTAACAATAACAGGTACCTCCATGCACTGATTACTTTTGAAAACCCTTTCCTCTCCACCACCATGTTTAACATTTCATTGCAGAATGGAAAACAAAAAGGATATCCATGTTTTGAAAGCTGACCTCTCACAAATGTGAGACCACTTACGGTGGCTGTGCCTCCTTAACATTCCTCTCATGCCCGTCTCCAAACCAGTTGCTAACACTTGTTGCAGTGTTAAAGTGGCTTTGTAGTTGCACCTGCGATGCTTCGTCTGTCTGCTGGCATACGGGCATATATGGGATGAAACAGCCTCTCTGAACTTCAGTAAGCATTTCCCTGTCAGTCATACCCTGTCAGTCATACCAAAGGTACTTGGTACTAAAGACTACCCAGTTCACTAGAACTACCACAATTACGAATTCTCCTGAACTCTTCAGAAGCACGAATGTGATATTTGTAGTGTTTTCTGTGTTTCTCTGGCTGTTCTGATGGGAGCACTTGCAGAGTTTGCTCTGGGATAGTTGCAAGGCATGGGGCAGCCAAGAGGCTCAGGATCTGTCATTCACTGCTGTGGCCCACTGTGTCACGGGATGCAGCAGTAAGCTGCACTGATGTCATCGCTTAAAAAAATTATTGTGTTAGTATAGATTCTTAAAGTTATTTTTTTCAAGACTACATAAAAAATGTGCAGATCTCTACCAAATGGAGTAGGTGTTAGAGATCACAGTTTATATGACTGTCTTTTTAATCTTACTGGTTGTTTGTTTCCATGTATAGTCTTTGAAAAAAATACAAAGGGAATGCACAGTGATCAGAAATTTTAAGTGGTGATTAGTATGCAATTAGGACTTGATTTTGCCTAGTGCTGAGCACCAGCAGGAGGTGCTGAGCACCCCAATCTTTTATTCAGAGCAGTAGGGCTGAGGGATGCCTAGCATTTCGTGACACTGAACGCTGCAAGTACAGTCTGTGAACCTCTCTATAAAAGATAAATATTTCTTATTTTATTTGACCTTGGAGATGGGACTGGTTTGATAGGGTTAAGGTCAATGAGTATATTATTTTTAGACGAGATACGGAGTACATGGATGGTTCTGCTTTATTTTAGTGTGTTAACATCTGGCAGCATTCTGTGTTCCATATGCTGCTGATTGTCCTGATACATTCATCTTCAGCGATTATCAAAAAGATTTCAGTGCTCTGGAGTTAATCACACATTTGAGAAGACAAATACATGAAGATAAGTGTAAAAGCAGTGTATGGGTTTTGCTGTATAAGACCAATATTTGGGTAATCTTGGCAAGTACCTGATTAATTTAGAAAATAAATATTTTTAAAATTGATTTAATTATCTAATATCTGTGAGTGCTGTAAGGATGAGAAACTGCATATTGAAGCTCAATATTGTTATCACAATAGACATAGAGAACATTACTCTTTGGAAATCTGATTGTGCCCTTTTAATTCTAAATGTGGCACACGTGCTTATTTCTACTAATGATGAATAGTTAAAGGAGTTTCAGATCTGCACCCTTTTCCTATATATGTGTATAGCTTTGGTATGTGAAAGTTTAGCTATGCTTGTGCCATTTCATTACAAAAAATCACACACACAACTATCAACTGACTTTTTTTTTTCTTTATACCAGTGTTTTCAGTTTTTCTTAGGCTGATAACATTTTTTTTCCAGGATAAATTATTATTTTCATTCTGTGCTGTTTTGGCCTTACATGCTAATAGCTTCAGGGGAGAAAGACAAGAATTTCACAGAGAATCTGCCACATCAAAGCAGGTGTTCCCTCTACCTCCTTCTTTCTGAAAATGGAGCAAGTCTACCAAGATCAGAGTGAATGGTGAGGCAAAAATCAAATTAACCAAGACGTCTGTCAACCTTGTACCTTTATTGTGGCCTTTACCCCATCCTGGGCTTATGTCTAGGACAGCCTACTGTAGGGCTATCCCGCACCCCAAATTTCTGAAAAGAGTAATTCAACTAGTAAAATAGCCACATGGCTCAAACTCTAGAATGATGGTGCTTTGCTTCCCACACCTCTTGTAAGACACCCCCTTGCTGCCCCACTCCCCAGTAACAAGGAAGGGCACCATGAAATCAGCTCTGGCCATGGCTGTTCAGGCAAACCCAGGGGCCAGGGTCTGTCCACATAACACTACACGGGATGTCTGGTCAAGATAAGACATTACAAAAGCAGCAGGAAGGCTGAAATGGCAGTTTGCCACAAAACAGAAGGTAGAGAACAAACTGAAGTAGCAATGTTGTGACTCAATATTTCTCTCTTAATTGAATATCCATCATTTCAAAGAAAAAAATAAAGACAGCAAAATCTCTTAGGGCACATAACATATCCATATCCACTGTTGAGATAAAACTTGTTTTATTTTATCATGCACAAATTTGTTTAGATCTTAGCAGTGACCACTCTTCCTGTTGCCAATATCTGTTAATGATAATTACTTCAAATACGATACTCGCTCAGTGATAGCATCACATCATGGTGAGGAAGATTGTGATCTTATCTAAACCTATTCTGTTTAACTCTGACACTCCTTCTATTATAGTGGGGCCCTGATAAGATCATGCCTGTTAGGATCAGACATTAGTTGGAATCAATATTTGAAAATGTGCCTGTTTTTGCTTAATAGCAAAGTTAGTGTGAGGGTCAGAGTGAGATCATTTGTTGGATGAGATTGTACAGCTTCATCTTGTAATGGAAATGTGTTCTTTGCTTCAGCTGCTGGTGAAAAGTAAAAACAAGGGCTCTTTGAAAACTGTGCAGCTTCACTAATAATCACTGTGTAAGGAAGATACAATCATCATTATGATATTTAACATCTGTAGTGCTGCAGCACATTGAGGTTCTAGTAGGGAAGTGGTGCTCCTTTGTGCTAGACTCTGTCTGAATCTGATATTAGCAAGACAGCTGCTGGCCTCGGCTAGCTTAGGTCCTGGGCTTAGACCAGACATGAATACAATAGCAACAAGCAAGTGTGGGAGGCAAAAGTTAAAGTGGAGATAATTAAGATTAGTATAATAAACAACAGTTACATCACACTAAAGCAGCAGACGTGAGCTTTATAGAGATGGTGAATGAAAAATTTAGCAAGTTTGCAGATGATTTCAGGGAATTCTTCCTATATACATTAATCTAGTGGAAGAAAATATATATTAAAAACAAATTGGAGCATTAATTTAGACAGAAATTTTGAAACTCATCAACTGATAGAGAAAGATATAATCTAGATCAGTGATGGTGAACCTTTTTAGTGCCCAGTGCCAAATTTATTTTAAAAACCTCAGTTGCTCGTGTGCTGCCAACATAAATCTTTCAGTGCCACACTTGGCACCAGTGTCAGCAGGTTACAGTTACTGGTGGAGATGAACAGTCAGAAAACACAAAGTACCATAATACTTTAATATTGAAAAATATGGTTACCATTTTTGTAGGGACTTTCAAGTTTTGGTCAAAGAGACCAAATACCCAAAGGTATTTGCATGGATTGTTTGAGAGTTGCAGTGCTACTTTCTGTTTCTCCTCAAGAACATTAATTTTCACTCTCTCATAAATGAAGAAGTCCAACAGAATAAATTAAAAACTAAGGAGTTAGTAGTCATATTGCCCATTGTTTTGACGATTTTGCTACAAAATATGAGTGACACTAGTTCTGTGACTGAAGTTGGCATCAAATTGCTTCATGTGTAGCTTCCAGTGCTAGGCAAATAGCATGACCACTGGACTGCTGTATAAAGAACAGCTCCAAGAGATATTTGAATAGATCTTTTAAATCATTCCAGTGCAGAATAAAAATAAATTTGGAGATTTCCATATTTTTGCATGAAATGAGCTTCTTGTTTGAATGCCTAGATATTTATTTAGATGAACTGCTAGTATTTTGTCCAATGATGTGCTAAGACCTAGTCTTGGCTTCCCAATCATTTCCATTTCAGTAAAGTCGCTCATCACTGAGTGTTTCTCATCTTAAACTCTAACTTCTTGTGCCTTGACTTAGATTTCCTTTACATTTCACAACTTGATTAGAATTCCTCACATTTGACACACCAATCACTAAATTTATGACACTTTTCTAAGAGATGAACATACGCCAGACAGGAGTGATAGCTTTCATTAGACAAAATCAGAAAGTTTCTGTTTCGGAGTAAAATAAATATCCTGTCACATGCCCTTCTAATTATGTATGTTGTGTCAGTACCAGTATCACATATGTGCCAACTGGTAGTTATGAAGAGGTGTAAGTATAATTTATGTTTCTTCAAACACAAAAGTACGTAAGTAAGTGGAATGGCGAATGAATAAATCTTTGCACCAATGTTAACAGTAAAAGCATGACTGAATTCACTATCACCATATTGCCTTTCAATTCAATTAAATATTATTGCTTACTCTTTCAACATCATCATATATGAGCTGAAAAAGTAAAAAAAGTAAAGAAATATAATTGAAGTGGATTTATATAGGTGAAATTCTTTCCCTGTAACATGTGAATAAGGATATTTTAGCAGTATTTTGCCCATAAAAAGTGAGGCATTTTTGTATTTTTATTGAACAGTGCATACTTTTGGATATAATTTGTATAATGAAGATGTAGATTTCATTTTACTTTTGCATTTAGTTGTAACAAACAGTGGGACTAGTGGAGACATTTCTGAATAATACTTGAAAAAATAGGAAGAATTTATCTTTGGGTGAAATATATTTTAGCTTTTAGATATCTGTATCACAATTCAAAACAGAATTTTTTAAGATGGATTTTCCTCTGTTTCCCAAACTCTATAGAAGTATTTTAACTTGGAGGCACACTAAAGGTGTTTCTTTAGTATTCTGGTACTAAGTAACAGTATTTCCTTACAAAACAAAATAGGTGTTTTCCCACGTGTGCATTTCCACAATATAGCCTTCAGTAAATCAGTGGCACAGTTTGTCATTGTCACTGAAAAGCAACATACTGATAGATTTCTGAAGCAGTAGCATTTAAACATTGATTCTTTAAAACATAGACTTTTTGAACAAATGTGATTGTCCTCATTATTTCTATCTTTGTTTATTAATTCTGAATTATGGAATAGTTTCCAAAACATGGAATACTGACAATTTTCAATTGTTCTTTATTTTAAAAAGTTTTATGCAATATTTTTGGCCAAAAAATGCTAGATATAGAATTCCAGGTGCATGAGTGGGGCAAGAAAGGAGGCTTTTTCTTTCGTGTGCTGCAACTTTCTTTCGTGTGCTGCAACAACAATGAGTCTAATTTTAGACACAATGCAAAACCCAGCACTACAGTTTTCTGCCAAACTCCCAGATATGTATAAAATAAGAATGTCATTAAGACAATTGGATGTATCTGAAAAAGTAAGTTTTTTTTTTTTCCCTGTGAATATCCCTTCTTTCTCACGAAATACAGAATGATGAAGAGCCATAATTTTACCTTTAAAATTACAAAATATTCCACTCTAATTCTTAGTGGCTGGTATTGGCTACATACAGTGTGTTCAAGACCTTATGTTAAGTTTGTGTCTTGTGCAGTCAGAGCTTCACTTTAAAACTGAATCTGAAGCAATTAGATTGAGAAGCAATAGGAGGAGATTAAAAGCTATTATACATGCATAAATAATGTGAATATTTATTTGTACTGTAGGAATTTATTTGATTTATCTTCATTTATTTATTTATTTGATTCCTACTCTCTATGCCAAGGAGCTTTTGTTATCCAGACTAGTCTATTAAATGTCACAAAACAGATAATTTTGCTGTTATTATTATAATGTTTGAATCATGACTGTGAAAAACAAGTCCCTTCCTGAAAGAAATAGAGGCCAAAGATGAACAACAGATGAAGAGCAGAAGAAGTACATAATTTGATCACCATTTTTAAAATGGTAGATTAAGGTACAAAGAGATTAATGGACTTGCTTGACAGCAATCTCGAGGTCTCAGGTTTCCTACAGGTTAAACCTAAGGCTGCAATACAAGATTATCCCCCCTGAATGATTAGCAGACACCCAAAGAGTTCTACGCTATCAGCATATGAATTGAACTAATTTCTATAAACTCTTCATGTAAAAAGTGTGAACAAAAAGTAGTCTTGTAGGAGTCAGTCTTTTTGCAGACAATTCCTGATAGAAAAGACTAAATTTTTATGAATGTCATATGCAGATACTAATTGTAAAGAAAATGCAAATACAAAACAATACTTCTTTGAATGCATTCCCAAATACTCCACTTAAGAAAAAACAGAAGAAAATAACTAGACTCCAACAGTAGTCTATCAGACAACTACACTGCACAAATTTCCCATCATTTCATAACTGATGGGTTAAAACTGGAACATGAAGTTATTTTAAAAATCCGTATTTGCAAAGAGTGGGATCCCTTATCATGTAAAGGAATGATTAAACCAATTGATATCACACTGGTGTGCAAAGTCTGGATTATGTCTTTGAAAAAGAGAAAATGCTTGATGATGGTCTAGCAGCGCTATGCTTCCAATAGGCCAGTCAGTCAAATGCAAATACAGTCTATAATAAAAAGAGCTGGTTGGCATAGTAATTGGGAAATGAATGTTATTTGTAGCTCCATATTTCTGTCTTTAGGAGTCTAAGAACTAGGAGGTTGGTATTGATAAGAGGGTTTGTGTATAAATCCTTTGTAATGAGGCTGTGCCTCTTCAGTCATTTGTATTAATTTTAACTTTAGATATGAACATCATTCTCTGAGAGGGGTGACAACTAAAATAACTAATTTCACAAATGTCTGGGAAAAAAATTCACGTTTTAGAAATAAATTCCACTTTTTTGTGTCAGCGGGAGTTGGGGACTATATACAGGAGTCATCTCAAATGTCATGGCATACACTATAGATTATAGCTGCATTTGTGCAGATACTGGTAAGGATGACTTATGGTTTGGATGGAAGGAAACCGTTATTAGGGAAAACTACCACCTATAGTGTATACTTCAAGGGGTAGAGATGTCCTTCTTACCCTTAACTCAGAAGAAAAACATTCTTCAAATGGCTTGAAATTTGCATCAACTCCATCATTACCCCCCCCCCCCCCCACACACACACACATTTTTTTTTTCTTTATTGGCATATTTGGCTTATTATTTAGTAAATGTCTTTGACAGTTTCTGCTGTTCCTTTTCTTCATGCAGACACTCATATTTGACATCTTGTTGACATCCTTTACTTCTGAATATTTCTGTCAGAGTGCCCGATAATGCAGGACTTAAAGAGGAAGTAGTCCAGAACGTTGTGGAAAAGTTGAATATCTGTCAGGGGAATTGATGCCTCCCTTTTGCTACTCTGTCCACACCACAACTGCTCTCTCTATGTAGTTTCATTTCATCTACATGGATTCCCTTAACTTCCTCACTTTTCCTTTGCCCATCTCCTGATATTTATCTTTATTTCCACTTCTGGCACTTACCCCTTCCCTTTTCTCCTTACCTTTCAAGTCTGTCCTTGCCCACTCTTCTCTTTTCATTGCTAAATGAATTGTTTCTTCATTCTACCGTCCCAGTTTCTTGATTTTGTTCTTCTCATTGTCTCAACGGCCACACTTCCTTCTCCGTTCTCTAATTTCTCTGTCCTTTTTCTTACCTTCAAGGCTCCTTCATCGATGGATGCTCAAGGACTTGCTTTTCCTTAATGTCTGTACAGGTTGGAGAATACACTGTCTGGGAGTAAGGCTTGGTGCTGATTTTAAGGAAAAAAAAAGTAGTACATTCATTTCTGTGGCTCATTATAGGGCTGTCTATTTCTGTTCTCTCTGTTTCTCTGTTGCTTTGCTCGTTGTATGGATGTTATCAGGTCTTGTCTTTGGGTAATATGTGCCCACTACAGAGAGCAAGAAGGAATCTCTTGACTCTGCCCTACCTGAGTTTAGTGTTACACAGCAAGTCAGGTGTTTTGTGGGCTTACTGTACCATCTTCTACTCAAACATCAGGCATGGATACTACCAGAGGTAAGCTAGCAGGCTTGATGGGCCAGTGGACTGATCTTACACACTAAATCCTATGCTTCTGTGATGTGTTGACAGACCCTTACCTTAAACAGTGCTAGCAGGCACTGCTATAATAAAAACAAACTGGCTCATGCTACTTCTGAGATTTTCCATAAAAGCAGCATAAATGTTAATGAATAAATAATCTTCTCCTAAATTTCATACAATCACTGAGCTTACCCCAGGCAGGATGTGCCACTGTAGATCAGTGTTTGAAATACGTGAGGATTCCTTATTCCTGGTAGTGCAGTAGAAGGAAAAGTTTGTCACTTCCCCTGCCATTTATTGCACTGTAAGGTGCTGAGGGCTTAGGTCTCTTGTCTTTACACAGCCTTGCTCATACTAAGTCTCTCACACTAGGCGCTAACAAAAAATTTTTGGAGGAAAGAAAGATAACAGGGAAAACATGCAAAATATTAGTTAAATTAATAAAATAATCCCACTTCCCTGATCTTGTGTGCAGAAAGAAAAGAAGAAATTGAATTGAAAATGCATTAGGTAATGCCTGATCTAGGAATTAATCTGCTTACTTACACACAGCAGAGATACAAATTCTCTTGAGATGGCTAACTTAGTTTCTGATGTGGTATAATCCATGTTTACACAAGCATACTTAAATTGGACTGAATTATAAAGAGAAAAGATTCCTGTGTAAAATGAAGCAAAGATGGAAAGCAGAATAAGAAAAAAAATCTTTTTTATCATACAGTAGCCTTCTCTTTCTCACTATTCACAAGAGCACATTAAAAGAAATGTGTTACCTCTGATCTGAACTGGAAAAAAGGTGCTTGTTTTAATTGAATCTCCTTACTATGAGAGCTGTTAGCTACATTTTTGGGTGAGTCAATGAGGCTGCAGAAATATGTAGTTATTGTTCAGTCTCAATGGAAATGGAGATGCTGGAATCATACTTTCAATCTTTTTCTTTTTTAGTAAATTTACTTTGAATAATACGCTGTTTTCCTTTGCATTTGGTTTAGTTATTAGGCATTTTTTGTTTTTATTGACAAGCCAATGCCTTGTCACAGCTGAACCCAGCTCTGTGCTGGGGAACAGGATGTTGTTCAAGATAGTTCTTGAGGAAATACTTCAGGTAGAGATGGTCACCTCATCTTCCTTGAGTATCTAGGAATTTGTAGGCAACGCTAAGATGACTCTTGGTTCCCTTGAGACTGAGCGTATGACCCATCTTTCTCACCTTCCTTTTATACGCACCTTTGAAAATGAATTTGAGAAATGTTCGAAATTTCAGAGGTTTTAGAATTTGAGACCCATTTCATCATGCGTCCTAAAGAATTTTTGCAGCTTTCCAGATTAAAGAAAAAAGCTCAGATGAGAAGATGTAGATCATCTGAGAACAACTGCTCAACAATTTCTCCACAATATGACATGAGATCATGGCTAGCTGTGTAGTTGTACCTTCAACAGCAAGCGTGAGAGGGTAGAAATGGGCCATGATGTCCTGAAAGTTGGAGTGGGGAGCAATGAGGGGTTTTTTTGCAACTGTTTTATTCAACTTTATTCAATATTAATTGTGTATAATTAAACTTTTAAACATTCTAGACTTGTGAAAGATCTGGTTCAGAACATGCCAATTATATCTGGGGATTTAAATAGTGCCATAATAAAATTTGTACTGTCAAGAAGAAAAACGAAGTATAAAGTGAGACATTACTGAGCTAACATTGCCACGAAATCCTTACATTCTGTAGATCCTGACTTTTTAGTGTTTTTCTGTTTTTCTTTAAATTTGTTCACATTTTTCTTTATTTAATTCTCCTTATTGTTTATAGCTTTTTCTCAATTTAATATACCAGGAACAAACAAAAGGAAAAATAACATCTGGAATTTAGGATTTATATATCAGTAAGCCTCTGAAGACATGCTGCCCCACATAACGTATAATGTAGCACTTGCTTTGGCCCACTGAACGCTATTTTCTTTTCAGAAACAATAGTCCTTCTCCTTTTTATGCTTTTGCAATCACTTGACTGTTCTTTTAGAAATGATCACATTCTTTTCATATGTTAAAAAATATATATCCCTGAAATATTTTAACAGAAATTTCACACTGTAGCAGCATAAGACATTGAAACTGAATTCCTCATATACTTTCATATGAATTTATGAATGCACAGAATACCCTGGAACCAAACTAGAAGATGTACCACTGATACCTGTACCTATTTACTTGTTTTTCATTAAATCCTCCACAGAGCATTTGAGTAATTTCTTCCAAAACACTTTCTTAGGTGTTGAAAAATTAGTTACCCGTTGACATGCACTTCAGCAACGTTAAGTGCTGTAGCAACTGTGTGCACGGTGGGAGAGGTTCTGTTCCTTTCCTGCACTGGAGAGGTGGAAGTTTAAGACCAGAGGTAAACTAAAATGTTAACCACCACCCAGTGTAACAGTGTCCCAGAGTCACAGCGTCCCAGTGATAACAAATGTCTCAGTTCTGGTCCTTATATTTCTGTGGCCTTCTTCTTTACTCTGAATACCCCAGTTAAAAGGTGAAGCCAGGAAGGAGAAAAGAAGGGAGTTATAAAAAGGTTGAATTTCACACTGTATGTGTCTCCTTTTTGTTTCTCCCAACCAGCATTTCTCAATGAAAATCTTTTCAAGATGCCACACCATTCAAACTCAGCAGGAGTTAATAAAGTCTGCACAGGTGTTTTTTTGACAGAGAACCCACAAATTCTGCTCCACTGGGTTTGGGTCCTAAGGGTGAAGAAAATATCTTTCCTACAAGTATTGATAGGGTTGTATAGAGGGGGAAGCACAGCCTCTGCAGATCTGTTTTTTATCTGAACTCCTCTGTTATTATGGCATCAGATTGACACTTTTTGGTATTCTTAAGCCTGAACTGCATCATTAAATTATAAATATCAGAATTTTAGTAATATCAGATTGAATTTTAATAATTGAGAATCCACTGTGCACCCAGGCTCAGAAAAGCTCTTCAGCTCTGCTGTGCTGACAAGGAAAACAGAAGCAGCATGGTAACCAGTAAAAAAAATATGTTTATCCCTAGCGAGAAAAAGATGTGTAACTTGGTGGCACACTGCAGCTCTGTGCACCTGTCTACATCTATGCTACAGCCAGTGCTTATCAGCAACATCTGTATTAAAGCAGAAATGTTAAAATTTACCTTCATTTAGTGTTCTGTAGAAGCAGGTTGAGGTCACATTTAAGCATTTCAATATTATTTATATTGAATTTTTAATTTTTCAGTAGATATTGATTTTACATATATGCAAAGAAGAGAGTTAATATCAGAAAATTAACCTAAAATTAAAACTTTATAATGAACTGTTTGTTTGTGCATCATTTTCTTTAGCAAAAACATTACATTAATCACCATGACTTTTTAAACCAGAGTGGGTAAGTGGGGGAAGTATGATAGTGTACATTAAAAGACTAATGATTGCTTAATCAAACTTTTGCTGGCACCTACTTAATCACTTAAACCATGATGCATGTGGTACTTGGGAGCATAATTTCAGACCGGTTATAGGGCTGCTCTCTTATAATGTGGGCTACTGTTTGAAGTTTGGGGTCTTTTCAAGCATAAAAATACAGGACGGATTAGTGGAATAATGCAAGGTTGTTGCAAGTGTTTATCCGTGGTGGTTAGATGAGTTAGAGAAGTAGCACCAAGCGCTCTGCTCCTAAAATAGCTTCGGTGTATGGCTTTCAGCCCCCACTGAAGCACAGGGATTTTTGATTGCATGCCCTGAGACACAGAGGAAACAGAGGTGAGCTCAAAATGAGTTTGACAATTCTTTTACACATGTAAGCTGCTGAAGCAGGCCGCTTGTTCCTACATGCACAGCAAAGTGACCTCAGCTGAGAACAATGCAGATTCTGCATTCATGAGATTCAAATCCTCAAACTTAACGGGCAGGACCCCATGAGGCTTGATGTATTAACATTGAATGTATTGTTTTGAACAGAATAGTAAAGCCTAGCGTCAGTCTGGTGGTTAGTGTGACTGGGCTGGTTTTCTAGGTGTGCTGCCTTGTGACCTGGTTTTGGAGGTCCTGAGGATGTGCCCAGCTACGGGACATTGATCTGGGGCAGTCCTGTGGTCACCATCCCTGCGCTTAGACTGGTGGAGAACTTGAACCATTTTTGGTTTTACCCTTCTGCCAAACTTTGTTCAGGTAAAGGGGGAGCACATTAGGAGGTTTATTCATATATAGAAAATATGTTATCAAGAAGAAGAGCGAGCTACTGTCGACCCTTTAGCATCATTTGAACTTCATGGATGTGCTGGGTCCAAATTTTAGTCCTATGTGCCATTAGAAGCAAGGACACATAGACTGGTGAACTGGTCTCCTCAGGATAATCTCTGGCAATCCTGACAGGAGTCCTTTAGATTTTCCTTTTATGTGTACAAGCCAAAAGAGTAAGAGAACACTGACAATATGCCCCTTGCAGCTGTCAAGGTGCCTGAAAAAAAGTACACACCCACTTACATGCATACATTTATATATACACACATGTATACATAAAAATATACATATATATTTATTTAAATCTTGATAGAACTGAGTGTGAGAGGCAGCACAGAGTTTGGGGATGCTCTTAAGTACGAGTATATTTTCAAGCTTAAAGGAGAAAATCTGAAACAGTGTTACTTGCATGATGTCTGCAGCACTAATACTGTGCAGTGATACTAAATTCATTGAAAATTTCTATTAGTGCTGAATGAAGCAGTTTACTAAATGTTATGTAAATAAACTAAAATATAGTATGAAGTGTTCGGTGAAAACAGGAGACAAAAAATGATGAGGGGGATTTTCTTTTTTTAACTGTCTAAAACAAAAATTTGGTAAACATTCTAAATTAGTCCTCAAAATGCAGAGAGCTTAGCTGTAAAATTCCATCTGATCACTATTAGGCTTACATGAGATTACAAAAGCCTGCTGATAATAGAGTTAAATTCAATTTCAAAGCACTGCAGTGAGGACACTGAAACTGCAACAAGCCTGTAGTATCATTTGGGTGAAAAACCGGGGATACTTGGAGCATAAAAATAGAGTCAAGAGGATGCTGTTTACACAGCAATTAACTTTAAGGGTAATTCTTTTGTGATATATTGTTTTCAGAGTTTAAATAAGGCATGAAAATATAAAATCAGTAGTATAGTAAAGGAGAATTTCAGGACTTTGGTGGGTAAGGAGGAGGCCTTTGGATGTTGTATAAGATTACGGAAGATTTTTGTTTCCCTTCATTTCATTTGTTTGCCTTTCTTCCAAGCCAAACCCTGGCTAGGTGAGGGTTACTACACTCCTGAAACTGATACCCCATAGCTTAAATTTCCCTCTTATTTCCTTTTCAGTTTTGTTTTCATCTTTAAATAAATTTCCAAAGAGCTTGGCTATATGTGTAAAAGTTAACTACGTGGCAGTGGCAGCAATTGAAACCCACACTGAGTCAAGAAAGAAGAGAATATTCGAAAGGGAAATACGCTGAGGCTACATGTCAGATGTTTCTCTCGTCTTTTCTCTCCCTCTCTTTTTATGCACACAAACACCCATATGCACATGCACATATATTAATATATATAATATATGCAGATATTGATGGAATTCTATGAGTTGAAAGAGAGGGAAGATGTCTTTAAGGATCCATATCTCTCACAGCAGATATATGTTATTATCACTGAAATGTGGCCTTCAGTCTTGAAACAGTTAAAAGAGTTCTACGGCCACAAAAGAAGAGATTTCTTCAGAATTATCTCCCGCCTCACATTTGCTCTTAGGCAAGCAGTTTAAAAAAGCCCAGTGATTGAGCCAGTGATCCAATTTGAAATGCAGAAATGATTAGAGCTGCTTGCCTCATTTCATATCGAAATTCTCTGATTTATGACAGGGCTGCAGCCAAGATCTATCTCCAAAGGGAATTAGTGTGCAAGTTTGCATATTTTTGTTATTTAGGTTTCTGATAGCAGCTGCTAGCTAGAAATACTGAACTGGGAGGTGGTGGTGCAGGGTTTTTCAGCCATTGGAGCAAAGAAAGATAAGAGCCTTATGTTTAGGACATTTAGACCCCTTGACCATCTCACCATACAGTAATTTTTAAACTTGGATTGCAGTAATACAGGAATCCAGTGGAATGGTTAATTGTAGTTGTGGAGAAAGGAATTACCAAAATTCTGTCTCCATGTTTTAACTAGGGGAATTTTAATGAGGCATAAAACTTCAATCATGCGACTGACCTGTGGGGCAGAGTGTAGAACATATAATGAAACAGAAATAGAATTCTGAAAAAAAATTATTACCTTATCTGGAATTTACATGAAGTGTTAACAGGAAATTATGCAGCAGTTATAAATGAAAAATATGGGATTTAATGTACTTATTAATAAAGATTTGTTACATACATGATACCAGTGTCCCAAATCTGCCGTCCGCAGCTGTCCCCAATTTCTTATTTCTCTGTCCTCAAATGCATTTAGTGTCTTCTTATTACTATGGAAGCTAAGGCCGATATCCATTTAACACCAGTTTCTAAGACAAATGGAAACATCTTTGTGTTGGGGTCGAGGACTGAGGAATTTTCCCTTTCTGCAACATTCAGACACTCATAAAATTCAGAGTTTTTCATTTGGAATTCAGTTAATGTTTTCTTTGGATTTGTAAACCTTCTGTGATGAGGAGGAAAGAATGAGCACATGGTAGCTCTTAAAAAAGGGAGAAAAAAACCCTTTCCATTGAATGAAAGATGAGTAACTGCCGAATTATGCTAGTATTGCACTGAGCAAAGAAATCACACTGTGAAAGTTTATTACCTTAGCTACTATCCGGCTCCATATGGAGTCATTATGGCCTAGAGTCTCAATAGTGCTCCTAAATTGACCTTACCATAATGCAGCTGTGCTTCCAGGTATTAAAACCTCTCTCATATTTCACTGAATATTCCCCAGGGGATCCAAGGTTATTGTAGTAAAAACTTTAAAATTTGATTACTTTGTTCTTTAACAAAGAATTCAGTAAGAAGATCATACAGTCTGCAGACAGAAATGTGCAAGTTATATCTTTCAAACTAATTCTTCTCTCACGCTGCATTTTTGCATTCCTACCCTTGTTATTTAATAGCAATTCTACTGATAGAGCTTGTCCTGTTTGCGTATGTTATGCAATTACCTGATTGACCCACTTTCTTTGTAAAGTCACTGCAAGCATATTGTTGACCTTAAAATAACACTGCGGTGCTGCAGCTAAGACAGAGCTTACACCGTGCCTGAGCTTCCCCGTTCCCCTCTGCAGACACCAGTGATGGAGATTTACTCAGTATATTTACAGGTGGGAAACACCAGTTTAAAACACTGCACATCCCTTAGTGAAGAGTTACCAAAACAGGAACATAATGTAAATGGAGGAAATAAAACTGAAGATAGCTTTCCTTGCAGCAAATTCATCCACTTTCTTGGGATCATTATTTGAACAAAACAGACAATGCAGTCAGTGAAATTGTCACCTGAAGAGGAGTGCATAATAAGGTCTATTTTTACATACTTATATGTGCATTAAGATAATCTATTTGCCTTTTAATTTTTTAGTTTCCATAATAATAGTGTAGGATGGTATATATTGGAGATTAGTTAAAACGCTTTCTTTCTTTTTTTTTTTTTTCTTTCCTCATTTTTAACAGCAACATAAAAAAATCCAGCAGAAATATAAAAGAATCAATCTTTGGACAAAGTCCACTTTCTCTGTTCCCAGTAAAATTGAGCAAGTTCTCTTTCCTACTACCTTCTTTAGCTGTTTGATTGCAATGGATTCTGTGCCTGCTGCACTATAAGTTTTATGATCCTGTGAGAAAAGATGAATATAGCACTATAAATCTCTCTTCTGAATGTTATTTTAGCTTCTCTAAAGATATTGTAATCTAGTCTATCCATGCTATTTGGAGAAAAGTGGGAGATAGAGTTTTTGTTAGCCAGTGACTTAAGTTTTAGAGCATGGACTCTGTCTGTGGGCCTGAAGTTTCATATGGGCAATCACTGATGTATATTTATTTTTTTCCCATTTTCACTCATGCAGGCAAAAACTGAGGTCTTTATGAGAAAATATGGTGCATCTTTGCTCAAATAAAAGGTTATGTTTAGAATTGAATTAGGCAGTCCGATGGTATTGAGAAAGTGAGGATCAAATGTCCATGGCTGCTGCATTACTTAGCAGGGGACAAACTTGGCCTTAAAGAGGCCCCTAACTCAGCCAAGATGGAATGGGGTCTTTTTCTTTGCATAATGATATTGTATGAATATAAAACATTTATGTTATGAAGCAAAGAACATAAATTGAAAGTATGTATGACTCTTTCTCAAGAACATGGCAGCTTCTGTCCTTCCTCTTAAAGTATAAATACTGATACATATAAATCATCTGCCTTTCTTTTTTCTTCATTAATTTTTTTAACTATTGCTCATTTTAGTTTAAGCCTTACCATGGGCTTACCATGTTAAGTTGGAGAATCTCCATGAGTGCAAAAACCACTTCCACAAGGTGTTATTTTAAGAGCATATTATTTTAATGATTTATCATAAAGAATGATCTTCTCTATTGCTCTGATAGCCAGTAAAAATTAAAATATTAAGTATGCAGTATAGTTAACTTGGGTAAGTGCAGCAATAGAGTAGGTAGACATTAACCGATATGAGGCATAAGAGGTAAAATCAAAAGGATTAAATTTGACAGAAGAGCCACGTTTAATTTCTCCCAACCCCTGTGGTTCTGTTGAATCACATGGACTTTAAATACCTTCCTGGACTGCGCTAACATCTGCTTTTCTTGGAAGATAGATTTTGCCAAATCTAGCTATGTTATGGGAAAATGTTTGCCCACAATGCTTTGCAAGGAGGGAGTTGTACTCTTGTAATATTCTTACTAATTAATCCCACAAGCCTTGCTCCTGGGCTAACTATTGTGAGCCTAGCAATGTGATGAGGCTAGCAAGAAAGGTCACAAGGAATGATGTGAGAGCAGGGGCAGAGTGTGTATATGTGCAGGCACGCAGATATCCCCCTGAAAGAGAGGTGAGGAGTGAAAAGATGTACTAAACATTGAAATAACGGCAAGAAAGGAAAGGGACACAGTTCTCTTGTACCTATGGCTCTTCCAAATTACAGGCTAGTTTTTTAAATTATATCCAGTCTGACTACTTGGACAACATCCCAAAATCTATGAACTTCTTTTAGCAAATCATTCAAATGTGACTTATTTTGATTGTGTACATTTGGAAAAATAAATCATTCTTGAAGAAGTTGGGAAACCTACTTTTCTCTGGAGATTTGTTGTCCATTAATAAAATGAATTAATAGTGGTCAAATCCTGTGGGCTTCATGCTTGTATCAACTTCAGTGATGGCAATGTCTGAGCTAAGCCAGTTACGTGATTTTATGTGCGTATATATATTTGCATGAGCACACACACACATGCTCATGTACACATACATTTTATTGTAACCCTCCCTTCATACAATTTCCTCAAAGAAAAAGGGAAAAACAGTTTTAATTTCACAGAACTGACCAGGGGAGATAATGAAGTACTTTCAAAACTCTTTATGTGTGGAGGCCCTAGAGGCAAACCCCAGAGCTTTCATACTTTTAGCAACCAATTACTGCAAAAAAAAAAAAAAGTTTCCCCAATTATGAAGTACACTAATGCAGACTGCACAGACTCAATTTCACAAAGTGTATTGGAAAGGCAGCATTCACATAATTAATGAGAGAATGCTGCATGTGTTCAGAACTTCTGTTAATTGATTAAATGAGTCTATGTCTAAATCTGATTATAATCACATTGTGGCAGTACAATTGAGTGAGTGAGTATAAGATAAAGGGACTCTCATTCTCGGGTACATGTATGCATCCTCCTTCCTACTTCTCCCAGACCCCCAAATTGTAAGAAGAGGATAAAAATTAGCCTAATAGAAAAGGTAGCAAACTTCCCTAATGAAAGCTGTATAGCTTGATAACAATTACTTGAATGATTCTTCTTTGTTTAGTGTCTCAGTTCCTGTTTAATCCATCAGTTGAACTGGTAGAATGCAGTGTGGTTTACCGCAAACCTCGGTTTGATGCTTGCTGTGGTTAACGAGTGCTGTTTAGTTTTCCTGCGGTGTCGTCATAAAACACAAAACCTGCCATGTGCTTGTCATTTTTTTAAAGAAGGCCACAGTGTTCCCTAAGGGTTGTGAGAGAAGTTCATCCCATTGAACTGGTCAGCAAGATATCATTAGCTCGTTGTGTACATGAAATCCAGGGGTTAGAGCACCAAGCGTCACAAGCCAGTTTCTTTACCTCCTTGAGCTGATCAGAGGATCAGAGTATCAAGGAAGGATTA
The DNA here is from genome assembly GCF_009769625.2 of Cygnus olor. Lineage (NCBI taxonomy): Eukaryota > Metazoa > Chordata > Aves > Anseriformes > Anatidae > Cygnus > Cygnus olor. The sequence continues at coordinate 140,903,463 of NC_049170.1, forward strand.
GCACTGACTTGGGATTTGTGTGATTGGTTAATTTATTGCGGCGATGGCAGGCCTTTCATCTATGGCAACATTTAATCAGCACGGCCATGGAGGCTATTACGGGTTAGCTCTTTTCTCAAGTCAGCCAGGGCTGCACCATCAGCCCTATCACAATTCCCCTGAAATTTCCAAATTATCTGGAACAGGCTTTAGCCTCACAGTAATAAAAATTAGAAGAGATTCCTGATAGCACTGGTGGAAAAGGCTTTCACTTGCACAGGGCAAATTATAAATAGTATGAACGTGCACTTTAAAAAAAAAATTCTCCACCTCTTAAGAGATGTGCAGGACTTATCACCCCTGCTCTGATCCAAATCCTCGTGGTTGAAAATTTATATTAGATTTTATCAGTGAGGCCTAAGTCTAGAAAAATCAATGAAGGTTATCTTTTATGTTGCAGGAACTTGTGGAAATATTGATTTTCATTTTATAGTGAATTTGGAGCATGAGTTGGTAATCACTGCTGAGCTGACTACAATGTTTGCCTACTGTATCTTTTACTGAGTTTTGCTCAAGTATTTAAGATAGTATATTCCTGTTGATTTTAGCATGTAGTTTGAAGTCAAATGTTTCTTAATAGAAGTTTGTGCATCTCTTGTTATATAATGTAATCCTTCAGTGTAGTAGTGATTAGCTAATGTCTGTTGAATGATTTCTGAATTTAATAGTGTTCAGAGTGAGAAAGGGAGATTTCAGGACTCCCTTCATATATCTTGCTTCTCCCTTTTTCCTACCAGTCACTAGAACACTAAGTGAAATACAAACTATAATGGAATGTAATGAAAAATAAGATGAAGGATGCTAAAAGATAAAATAATCATGTATAAAAGGAGTTAGGAATCTGAATAACTGCTAGTATAAATTATAGTTATTCAATCTATTAAGCATTAAATCTTTCAGAACTAATGAAAGCTAGAAAAACTTCTGTTGATAAAAGATACCAAGGACACAGTTTATTAAATGAGTCTAGATCCTTCATCTTGGCTTCTAAAAGTGCTGTAACTAAGTAAAACTGGGATTCAGAGAGTGATTTTAGAGCTGTTCTCATCTAATGCCCTTACTCACTCTCTGGTTTTTATTTGTATAGAGTGTATCCACTTTCAACGTTATTTCTATTGGTGGTGTATCCATGCAACTGATTTTAAAATGGATGAATTCTTCAAAAAGTCATTTGAATATTCAAATAAATCTGTTCCTGCCAAATTTATGTAATTGTTTTGTTTATATTTTAGGTAACATATATGTGATTTAGTTCTTTCAGAACTGATACTGGAAAAGGAACTCTGTATATCTCCTTCACACAACCTAATTCTTAGGGAAGTAAAATGAAGTTTTGTGACTTTCATAAGGTAAAGCCTAACTGACCCTCAGAGCTTACGATAGATAAAAACTCTCAGATAACTACTTTCAATTAAAGCAATTATTATTAAAAATAACAAGAAAAAAAATATAGCTACTTTTAAATAAAGATAGATTTTGGAGTATGGACTCTGCTTGGTCCTTCCTTCCCAGAACCTCTGGACATGACCTGAGTAGAGAAGGCACACTGGTAGCAAGTACTTTGCCTGGGAGACTCATTCACTTTTCCAGCTTCTGAAATAAAAATTTAAACCTAGAATTCTATAGGGAAGTAGAAATACATTTTTTGGAAGTACCAGTACAAGGAGATACTGTTCCTCTGGGAGAGAAATAGTGAAGCTATTTGCAAAGCATATGTCCTCAAAGGCACTTGAAGAACATGGTGCTGCAGGTGTTCCTGAACATACTCTTTAAATACGTGGTCATTCTTAATTGCAGCAAGTTTACAGGAAAAAGTGTATGAATGTAGCTACTTGGATCTCTTCAAGTGCTGCTGATTGGAGCATGTGCAGCATGATGCAGGGGAATGTACAAGGATGCACTTACAAGGATGCCTAGATATAAAAAATACTAGTTACTAGAATTAGCAGTTTGTTACTGCATATATTTACATGACACCATCATCCTTCACGGAGTTAATTACATTTGTTTTACTTGGTTCTATCCATTTTCCTCTGAGCATAGTCCATTCATTTATTATACAGAGATGTTGGTGATTTATAAATATGAGCAGTGGTAAGTGTGTCACTGATTTCAGTGTTAGCAGGAATGTGCCCATGTTATGGTTTAGCCTGTGATGATTAAGTTGCTTGGTATTCCTTTAGCTGGAAATAATTTTCAGGAAAAAAGAAGTGTAATGGATTGAATTCTTTATTCTCTGGCCATGGCATTTGTATGAACTATGAATATCAGTGGTATATATAAAAGAAACTAAGGGAGGTTTTACCTGCTATAATGTTAACTTTTATAAGCTAAAATGATATAGAGAAAGCTTTATTTTTTTTTATTCCTGTAGGTAAATATTTACATGGTCCAAAGCCTGTATTCCTTGAGCTTTGCCTCAGTGAAACTCCTACTGATTTCTCTGTTATTTTGATATGAAGTAATGCTGGAACAAACACTTCAAGGGTCAACCTTAAAGTGTAAAGGGAAAAAAAAATATATATATAAATTCTTTTTTTCTTTCAATATGAAATTGAAGTATTAACATTATAAAGTCTTTGACAGTGGAGAAAGTACAGAGGAAAGATGACCTGCAAAGACTGAGTTAAATTTTGTTATCTGAGCCACAGGTGCAATTCCTTTTGACGTCAATGGGAGTAGTGTCTGTGTTTCTGAGGGTAAATATGAACCGTTGTCTATTTACTTGTCTATTATGGAAATAAAGATGAGTCTGCATAACTGAACAGATACGCCTAGGCAGATTTGATTGTCTTTGTTAGTTGTTAGTCTTGAACCTGGCATTTGCATGAAGTTACACTGAATGTTTTATTTTACACACTTCATGCCAGTGCTGAGTTTAAAGAAACAGTTAAAGGGTTCATGAGACATATAGCCAGAATTTGGAACATTTTGCAGTATTCTATATTTTATTATCATTATTGATCTAAAGAACAAGGAGTGTTTGGGTCTTTTTCCCAAAAGCAAGGCATATGTTGCAATGTCATTTATTCTTAAAAATTTACCAAAGTTGGAAAGACTAATTTTTTTCATTATTGAATACAGTATATTTCTATGACGTTTTCTTTGAACTACCTGTAGATTCCAGCAGTGCACTTTTTTTTTGTTTTTGATTCTTTCCTGCTGCCATTAGTTATACATCAATGAGAGACTGCAAAGTGATTATGTAGAACGATACAAAGCACTGCTACTGTTAAAAATAAACCTTATTTAGCTGATTTTCCAGGTGGTGATTTCCAGGTTTGGCCCTTTGTTGTAACTTTGCCATAAGCTTTTGTAGCTTTTGCAGCTTGCTAGGGTTAAGAAAACAGATTAAGGTGGTAGAAATGGTGGGTTGCACGCAGATGTTGAGATCCTTTTGTGCTGAGTCGCAGAGGTTTACTTTAGCAATTTATAACAGTGCAGAATCTCCAGCCCGAAAAGATGACCTCGCCATTATGAACTGTGTGTGCAGATCTATTCTCTTCATTTCGCATTTTTTAGGTACCTTGTCACATGTAGTAAGTACTATGACTCTTTTTGTGCCTGGTTAAGGAGGGCAAACACCCCAAAGAAGGATGTGCTTCTCTGCTGAACATATGCCAGAGTCTCCCCAAAAGAAGACAGGATTTTACCCTGATTTGCCCCCCAAAAGACAAGTTCTTTTAATTGACCTGAACAAAAATATAAATAATCATTTCAAAATAATTATATACACCTGTAGTATAACCAAAAGAGCTAGGATCAGTTTCTACCTTGTAGGAGGAAGTAGAGAATCTTCTAGTCAGTTGGTAAATAAGTGAGTTAGGTAAACTCAACAACTCAAAGTTAATATTGAAATGGTCTGGGATGAGGGTAATAAAAAGTCCACAAAAACAATGTCAATGTGGTAACACTTCTTTTTATTATTATTATTAATATTATTTGGAATAATACAGTGGAAAACTAGGATTGTTATACATTCCTAGAGTAACTGAAGAATTGTTTATATGTGTAGTATGTTGACTAGCCAGTACGTAATCTAGATTATTTTGGACATATTCCTGGGAAATAAGCCAACACTGATAAATAGGCTTGATGTTTGGAAAGCCTCTAGGATGAATCTAGCTATTGTAGTAGTATTAAATATGAAAATTAACTCTAGAAAATGTAGTGCATTTGACTTCATACAAAAAAAGATTTTGAAAAAAAATCGTGTAAAAGGTAAATTACAAAGAATGCATTATATCAGATTACTTAGAGAAAAATGGGAACTATTTCAGAAGCTGGAAAATATGATTGGAGGAATTAATTCAAGTCTTTCTCCATGTAAACTTTTTCTTATGTATATATATTCCAGCACCATCCTTACATGTGTTACACACTGCACTTATCCTGATCCAAAAATCCCAAATTATTTGGAGACATTAAATGAACTGTAAGAGATTTTGATTAGACCAGAGTTTTTTGTTTTGTTTTGGTTTGGTTTTGGCTGGTGCAGGTAGTCTGTCCTTCAGATTGTGTGCATATTGAAAATAAGGTCTGTGAGCTTCTGAGCTTTTTAAAAACATAGATGTTTATTAAGAAGAAAAAGAAAAAAAGAAAAAGAAAGCTAGGTTGTTCAATTAAATGGGTCCAATTTTCTGTAAATAAGAATAACATCATAAATTTATAATGTGCACTGACATGGACATATACAACAAATATTCCTTTTACCTTTTTAAACCAATTCATTTCTCAAAGTTTGAACAAATTCTAGGTAAACTTAAAAATTTTATTCGGTGTTTCCTTTTAGTAAAATTGAGTATTGTAGTATTGATATTTCACTAATTTCAAGAGAGTTAGTTTGGAAATTCTTCCATTTTAATTGTAAATGGTACCTTTAATCTAATGTACTGGAAGTTTAATAAAGTTAATAGTCAATTTAACACAGACACCATTTCAAAAAGATCTTAAGATAATTTGCACACTACTTCAGTCACTTCAAGTTATATGGGCTCAGTTACATGTACATTTTGATTTCATAAAGAAAATTATGTTATTTATTAATTTGTTCAAGTTACACTTATGTTATTCAGTTCTCAAAAAATGTCCAAGAAATGACCTTTTAACTTTATCTATGATGAATTAACTGAAGTGAATGCTATAAAATATCAGTTGAGTATTTCTTGTTCAGGAACTATCAATTGATATAGCGCATATTTGTCTTAAATGACATAACTTGGAATGCCATAGAGTCTAATTCTGCCTAGTACTGAAGGACCTCTCTTGTTTACATGATAGACATGAAGTAAAATAATCAATAAAATTGATGTCCGTAGGCCAAGCCCTGCTTCCTTCAGTTTAAATACAAAAACATTTCCATAGCTGCAGTTGTTTTCAACAATAAACTGTGGAAGACTTTAAAAGTGCAGAGAATTTCATTTTCTCATGACAGTACCACATAGATGTTATCATGATAATGCCTAAAGTATTTAGGTAGTTAGATGTATAAATGTGATGTAACATCATATACTACTCTCCTAGAAATTAGAAAGTCAGTGTTCTCTTTGTCTGAATTTTCTTGCATTTAAGAGAGACTTCAAGTCAAACACATGCCCATGAATTTTCAAGGCACTGTGATTAGTAGCTTATTTTGTTAAAATCGCTGGCAGTTCTGCGCAGTACCTAAAACCCAGAAGCTTTAAGGAAGTGTTTTAAAAGTAGCCTGTTTACATTGCACTACAGAGAAATAATTCCTTTGAATAATATGTGATATTTACAGTCAAGATATTTCATACCTAAAAGAAAAAAAGCAGTGGTATGATTTACTAGAAAGCATCCCATTCCTATTGTCAGGGTTTTAATCAAAATCAAAGGCCTTGTGGAGTAATCTAGGGATTTTCTCTTGTGTTTTATTAGTTGTTTTTTGAACTGTAATCCCAGTAATGAGCTAGTAACAAAACTCAGCTGTTCATGTGAAACTACCACCTATCACCATCCCTTCAGTCCCAAATAGGATAACCAGAGCATAACTACTGTGAAGCAATACAATTATGAATTTCTTGAGGGGGAAGAAAGGAAAGATAAGTGTACGGAAGTCATCTAACATTGATGCACGGTGGTTACGGCATGCAAAGGGTTAACAAGATTTTCATTTTAGATAGTTGCCGTAGTAACAATCAGAGAGCTCAGGCTGTATCTTTTCTATTTGTGGGGAATGTTTAGATTTACAGAGTAGCTCAGCTTATTATATATCTGCCTTGATTGCTGGATAAGGCTCGTTGATTAAAAACAGAATAAGATGCGCTTTTATAATACCCGGGAAAGCTGCTGCCCCTGCCCCCGCCTCGTGTCCCTCTTTGTCCAGGATTCTCCCCACTCCACCAGCCCTGGCTCTTCATGTGCGTGGAGCTGTAAATCAAGTTTCACTTCAACTTTCAGTGAGAAGAGGCCGGTGTTGCCTGCACAGCATGCGGCACGAGTCGCTGGTCCTGGCAGTAGTTTTCTATTTCTAGCAGAAAGAGGTTTTGCACCGCTTGGCCTTCAAGCCATGCTGCATCCCATGCTGGATGTAAATGTTGCTGCTTATGTTTGATGTCATGGCTTGTTCACATTCCACAGTTTAGCAAAAAAAAAAAAAAAAAGAAAAAAAAAAGTCTGATGAAAGGTCAGCAGCTCAGCAGAGGAAGGAAGAGGGCAGGTTTCCAAGTGTTCATCACACTCAAAATCAGCAGGAGCTGCCAGAGGCTCCCGGGCTCCACTGACATGGAGAGGCTTTGGAGCCTCCTGCCTTAGAGATTTACAAAAGCCACCTGGAGATGGTTGTGGGCACCCTGCTCTGGGTGTCCCTGCTTGCGCAGGGGTGGGACCAGGCAGTCTCCAGAGGGCCCTGCCAGCCTCAGCCACTCTGTGATTCTGTGATGCAGCCACCTCCCCGAAATGTGTAAATGGGCTCTGAGCTTGTGAAAATCAGGCCAGCGCTCGTCATTCATTTACTTTGCTTAAAAACCAAGTTCACTTGTGAGAAACGTGGTGGGGAACCGTGTGTGCAAGGTTGCAGTAACGCTCCCGGCGGGCAGCTGCTAGGCGAGATGAAGGCGCCGCGCAACAAACGGCCCCAGACCTCACCTGAGGACCCTATCTCTGGAGAGCAGGAAAAAACCCTGCTTGGTTTGTTTGCCAGGTTCAAGTCTGCCATGAACAGCTGCTGCCAATTAGTGCCAAGTGATATGTGGTAGTTTTTTGAAACAGAGAGGGTGGCTGGAGTACTGTAGCATTTTAATGCCAATTTCTGTGACAAGAATAAGAGAAATTCTGGTATAAAGTTTTATGAAGTCCTGTAGTTTGATAGCCGGGACTTCTCTGATTCTGCCAATTTCTAGAGCTTTTGCTGTTTCAGAGCTTGATTTTTCATGCCACTGATGCTGTTTGTGTTGTTAGGCTGCTTTCTTGGCTGCATAGCACATGCACTGAAGAGGGGCTTTCTTTTCCTTTTGTTGACTTCACTTGGATATTGAAGTACTAGGAACATCTGGAAACCTTTTTTTTTTTCCTTTGCTCAAGTGTGTGAAAATTGATTTGGAAATTTTATTGGAAGAAGAAGGGATCTGATTTGATTTTCTTTGAAATGGTGAAGGAAAAATTACGTTGTTGAATTAAAAATCATTATTTGTGGCACTGGTCCAAGCCAACAGTGGAATAGATCTCCAATTACTTAAATTCAGTCCACAGCGTAGTGGTACCCAGCTTAGTTCCTATCATATGCTATGAGTTTTTATTTCATAGGAAAACAAACAAACAAACAAACAAACAAAACCCTTGCCTCTTATGACGTGGGTGTAAATTTGTTACTCGTCTGGATGCTCCCTACTTTTGAAAGTTTGCCCATTTCCATTTGGGAACCTTTGCTTGGACTTAGGATCCTAAACAGAGACTTCAGCTCAGGAGGGGTCCCTTTAGAGAACAGAGCTGGAGTGCTGCTGTGGTTTGAGCAGCTGAAATTGTAGAATGGAGACTGGCATGAGTTTGACACCAGTATTTTGTGACCATAAATATACCCATCTATTCCATTAATTTTTTCTGCATCTATACATGTAAGTGAAATGGATCCATTGGTTCACTTTCAGCAAGCTGAGCAAGCTGCATCACCCTATATCAATACCCACATTTAAACTTGGAATACCAGTCTGTGTATATCCATCAGTCCCTTCTGTGTATATCCATCAGTCCCAGATGTCGGTTCATAGTCATATTCTTGGTGCAAATAACTTTAAAAAATCATTTTTTTTTTTTATTTTTTTTTTAAACTGAGGAAAGCATCCTTTAAGTAAACTTGCCAAGCTGTCAGCTTCTTTGTCTATTGTTATTTGGTCCAAGTGATAATTTATTTTTTTGAGTTCCTAAACTATGAAGAAAGGGGTGGGTTTTATTCATTGTTATTTTCAAGTTATAAGCATGACACCAGGTCCCTGCCTTCCTTTTAGCCCTCCTTTTATGTGTAAATGTTTCATAAGTATCTAAATTAATTCTCCAAGTAAATATATTATTTTGGAACAGTTTTTACTTCTAGAAAGTCTTTTACCCTTACACCCAGCTCCATTGTCTTCAAAACCAAAAGCCTGAAAATAGCATTCCTACACTACTTCTTTGTTTCCAGATTTTAAGATCTATTATGCATAGTGTAGTGCATAATCATAATTATGCATTCATGGTAATGTTTGTACTGGCTTAACTCAGGAATAGTGTGAGAAAGCTAATCTCGAAGCTACAGGCTGCTTTCCTACACTTTAGATTCTGATCTGAGCTGTTTGTTGAGTCTTGCTGGAACCAGAACCCCTTGTTCACCAGTTCTGCTGCTGGACTTTCCATCATTATCTCCCGTCCCAGTGAAGGACCTTCACCCATTCCTTTACAACTTCTTTTTTTAATGTAAACGTGCATTGTTGCAGCTCTTCGTCATGCTGCATATAATCAGTGCACTGAAGTAACTTAGATGAGAGCTGTGTTGCACAGCTATGTCATACAGGCTACAAAAAATCAGGATACTTTTCATCTGCCAAAGGACATTTTAGGGAACTTCATTTTCTTTTCCATGTAAGAATGAATGGGAAAAAAAATCCTTGAGCTCTTAAGGCAGTGGCGAAAATTACCTGATTATATGTAACATATTCTTCAACGGGGAAAATAACTGCATGCAAGGTAAAGGTGCTAATCTTCTTGGTTCATCTTCATGGCCCAAACCTTCTGAAAAGGTTTCATGAAAAAATTGTATTAATCCATAATCCATAATTCAGATCTGGGAATGATCATATTGATGAAAAAGCACTGAATCTTGAAATATATTTTCTCTGAGGTCACCATATTAATCTGTTATTCAATAATATTTGTATTTATTTAAAAATCTATACAAAAAGCTGGTGAAATGGAAGGGAGATTAAAACCCCTAAAATATTTTAAAGTGATATGTTAATTTCTATTAAACTATTTTCCTTGTGAAGTCTGTATTGTTATATATTTTTTTTTCCGCTAATGATATTTGAGAAGAGATTTTCAGTAGAATAATTTTTTTATTTTTATTTTTACATGAAAATATTATGTGTATTTTACAAAATTTTAACCAGTTAAAGGAAACATTATAAAATTCTACCTTTGATAAACTGGGAAATAGAAACTATACTCAGAAGTGAATAGAGAATAATCCGAAATTCTAATTCTTTACGAACTTTTGCATCAGTATTTATATGTGTGTAAGTTAATTCCTCTCCTTATTACCTGTAAACAAGAAAGCATTGAGTAATATTGAAAATCACTGATGGAACCTTGTTCTAGTTTATTTTTACCATAAGCAGTCAAGAATCATGCATAATGCAACAGTGTACCAAGGAGCAGCATACTCACAGACGACAATTTAAACTTTTTTTTTTTTTAATGGACACAATAAGCTGATTTTAAAGGCATTCCTAGGAAGATTGTCCTTGATTTTACATCAAGAAGACGGTCCTTGATTTTATGTTATCCTGGGTGGGTGGTTCAGTTTCTTCCATTTACTATGATACTCTCTGGGTAAAAAATATCCTTATGTCTGCTTAATAGTGTTGGAATTTTCTACATGAAGATGTAAGGAGGAATTAGGTTTTACCACATAATTATATATTAAATCAGTGTTAAAATACAGTTGTAATCAAATCCTTTCATATCCCAAGGCCACACATTTGATACAGTACATTGGAAGGTCAGAATACTTAGCTGAGTATACACCCCTTGAGACTCAACAGATGTACAGATATGCGGCCTAATCCAAAAAATGCATTCATAAGTCTGGAAGATCAGAATTGAGCCTTAATTCTCTAAAGGACTGCCGCAATGTTGTGTGGTCCTTTCATCCAAATTAGAATGATTCATGATGTCTAGTCCATTAGCACCATCGGGGATAGGTGTGGGCCATAAAATCTGCATTAGGATTTCTAAATATGTCAAGGATAATCTTAAAATGAGATAAACTGTGATGTTTTAACTGAACTAAAAATAATTAATCAAAGTCATACACATAGACTTCTGGTTGTTGAATCGTGCATTAAACATATTTTAAATGATTACGCTGTCTTAACAAATATAAAACCTAGTTTTGAAACTTGGGCAGAGGACTGTATATTGGATTTACGTTGTTGCTTAAACTAATGTGTTTTCTGTTGGTAAAGATCTCTCTATATAAATATCTAATAAAAACGTGCAGAAAAATCTTTTCAAAATTGTGAAGAAAAGCACAGAATACTTTTTATGTCTCCTACTTCTATTCCAAATTAGTTAGGTAGGAATTTATGTAATATTTTGTGTGCATTCAGTGTGTGTAACACTGAAGTTCAAGTATTGTGTCACACATCATCAAGAGAATTACATTATAATACTTCATCCATCAACTAAAATACGTTCATATTAAACAAGTATTTTATAAAAGGCCTCAATATTAATTGGAAATATAATCCTAGTAGAGATGCACTGGATTATATGTTAAACATATTGTATGAGTATATATGGAGAACATTTTATTTTCTACCTTTCTAGTTTTTGGGGAAAAAAAATGAAATTAAACAATATTATCTTTTACTGCTGCTAAAGCATGACCTTCACTTATTCACTTTCCATGATAAGAACATTAACTTTTCTAAAGTAAAATATACAACCTCTGTTTGTAGTTACAGACAAAGTAATAATAAAATATAATAAGCAGAATCTATAACTAATAACTAATTTACAGTCATATGTAATGGAGAGTTTATAGAGGGCTTCTGCATATCTTTTTATTTTTGTATTTTTATGGATTCCTCAGATAAAAATAAATTCTTATATGTATGAAATTTCAACTTCTGGAAATAATGGCTTAAATAATCCATTCTAGTATAAAAACATGAAAGTACAAAAGATAAAAACATCCAAAATTACTGCAAAACAGAAATTAATGAGAGTCACACTGAAACTATGCTGCAGGTATAGCAATCATTATCAACTGTTTCAATGTAAGTAGTTGAATGGTGGGAAAAAGCAGAATTAACCCATATGCAATACAAATACCTTCATGTCTTCTACAAAAACCTTGGTAATTGTCCTCACGATCATCTGGAATATCTGTTGTCACATTAGAAAAAATTAACTACCACAGTCCCAAATGATCTTTGTGGAAAGAGAGCAAGTGTCAAATGATTAACAGGGGTTGACTGTATATCCCAGAGTTTAGTCTCTCAGCCCATCCAGTGTAAGTTAGATGTTTGCAAACGTGCAGCTAAGCCTTACTGAGTGGAGTACTCATCTATATAATGCTAAAGATGTTTAACAAAAGTTAAAGGATTCACGCTCAAGCAAATTCACTTGAAAAACGTTTACTGGCAAATGGTCTCATTGCTAGAAACAAAGACCTAATTCTCAGTGTAGGCAATAATTTACAACATGGAAGTTAACCCAGTAGGAAAAATGTACTGATAATTCAGGGTGAAAGTGTGCAAGCAGCACTGCATTATATCTTGTCTAAGGATAAGTTATATGTAGTGTGATTTCATCTGTACAGGTGCATGTCATCTGTGAAATAGTATTAGCAAAAGTATTCGACTTCAAAGTAAAATGGAAAGGTTCAACACCCATGGCAGTACCTGAGCACTAAGACACAATTGCATGAACATGCTACCCACAGGTATCAACTCACCAGAACACAGATAATTCATTTAGCACTTCACTAAGTTTTGGAAGATCCATCCTTGTTAATTATATTAATGATAATCACAGCATCAACTAAGAATATGTTTTCCTGGTGCTAGTATGTATAGCTATAACCACACAGTGTATATACTGCTTTCCCAAAGAATCAAAAGAGCAAAACAGAGAGCAATAGAGGAAATACAACCGAAAAGTCATTGGAGGAGTGATAGCAAAGTGCAATGCCATCCTTCCAATGGTCTTTGGGAAAAAGAAGAGTTATCTAGACATAGTTAGATGGGTACATATGAAATGGAGGAAAGGCGAAGGCAGGAGAACAGGGCAGGAGAGGAGCAGCTGTGAAGCCAGGGTGAAGAGACTATTTAGGATGGAAGGGCCAGATTATAAAGCACATCAGCTTGGGCAGTAAGGGAGGGGGAAGCTCAATGAGTGTTCAGAGATCCAGTTTCGGTCTTTCGCATTCCTGTTCCTTGGTTGTCACATCCTCCAGGACCAAATGACAGGCAACAGAAGGAATCTCCTGAACCCTCATCTGGGACCAGTTGTCCAAGATCTGTGGTTCAAGCTACAGATTAAGTATTTTAAGCTTCCATAGTTCTGGGGAAGAGTTTGAATATAGGTTCCAAAAGTATCCCAGATATTATATATATATATATATATATATATATATATTGTTTTTTACAATAAATTTGTATTTTTTATTTATTTATTTATTTATTTTGCTCTATTTACAAGTTTGGGTGACCGATCTTAACAGCATTTTATGCTCATAAACTTTTTACGTGAATCTCCATTATTCTTCCATTAATACCTGTCTGAATTTAGGAGAGTGGAACATCACTCTACATTTGATATGCTAAGTATAAGGGTTAGTGTTGTATGAGTAGACCCTGAGTATCCTGATCCTGGCCATGTCAGGCTTCTCCAAATGCAGGAAGTGTGAATGTGCTCTCAGAAGTCTCCACTGAAGCCCTGGCACATGGCATGTTTGAGGAGAACCACTGCTGGGACTAAGGGAAAGAACATCCTCCATGCTCAGCTCCAGGAAACTAAGCTGTGCTTCTACAGCCCTGGGTCTGCAGAATGCAAGTATGGCTTGAAATTATATTTCCAGCCCTCCAAAAGCTTGTAATTCGGTGCTGAGCTTTGCAATTAGAATTTTATAAAAATCTCATAGCAATACCATTATTTACTGAATCCATATCTTCAGATTACATAGAACAAGCTAAGGTTGCTTTTTATGATGGCCATTATTTTACACCTAAATTACAGCAAGATTAGATTTTCTTTTATTTTTATTTTTTAGATTTGAAAAAGATGCATTCCAGCTAGGTAACAAAAATGATCTCAATATTTATCGTTCATTGAGCTTGCATTAAGGACATTTGTCACCAGGCGTGTTTGATATTAATAAATAATTTGGAATCATATCGAAGTCATGACAAGTGCTGGAAAATATTAATAGACCTAGGGTGTATCTTTTTTGTTTGAATATTTTCTTTGCTCTGTGTGAGGTTTTGTGGATGGATGTATGGTGAAATGTATGTTCAGCTTTGTCACTTGACAAGTGATGATCTCTTGGGGTAAACACCAGGGCTTCTCAGTTGCAGGGAATCCCAGCTGTCTTTTGGGATTCCATCTGTGTGTACATTTCTTTTTCTTTCTTTTTTTTTTCTGAATTATTTGTTTTTTTCTGGAGTCTTTGTTTTGTTTTGTTTTATTTTTTTCTGTTTTTTTGTGTTTGAACTATTTAAAGGCTTTGGTTTGTCTACAGACTCTTCAGATATTACCAATTATCTTTCTTCTACTATCACCACAAAAAATAAAGCTGAAGAGACTGCCTGTTTAGATAAGAGAAATCCCCAAATAAATAGCCAAATATAAAATGTAATACGTAGACCAAGAGTGATGCAAGCTGTTTCACAACCTGCTGGTCTGCAGATGCAGCACTGCTGTGTTAACTGCCAGTGCTACGTAACAAGAATCTAGAGTCCTGGGTGGAAAAAGGCATAAGGACTTTGTCACCCCTGCCTTGTCTAAGATACTGGGAAGTCACAATGACTCCTCCTTTTCTCCATCACTAGTTTCATGGCCCATCACAGGCAACAATTTGTTCATCTTCCTTTGTCCAGTTAGCATGGCAGAACACCAGGTACATCTGTGCAGGTAAACAGGCTCAGGTACTCTTTGCCTATCTGTAAGCACAGGATGATACTCGAACAGTCCTCTGAAACAAGGGATCCCATAAAATTGTGAAGTAGTATCTAAAACAGTTATAAAATTTCTCTTGCATTTAGGATCTCACTGACAGACATAGTAGGGTGGGAGGGTGTTGTGAAAACTGAAATTCCGGTGTAATTTTACGATTCCAGGTTAGGTGGAAACTGAAATTTCTTTGCTTTAATTGGTGATGTTTATCATTGGCATGGAACCATGACACTGAAATCCTCCCCACATCTCAAATCTCATGTGAATAGAGAGGAATTGCCTTCACATGTCTAGCAGAGAAAGCTGGGGCACCATGGAGTGCTGCCATAGGCCTTGACTGGCAGCCCTTGAGATAAATATTATTCTAAGATTGAATCCGTGTTGGAAATAGGGAAGAGTTTTCAGGGAAGCTGCAGAAATGGAAACTGAAAGATGGTCCAGCTGACTGCACATGTTTGTGGACATAGCCCCACAAAAACGTGGGACTATGTCTGTCTGTCCACTGGGCTGTTTGGATGGCCTTGTCTTATGATGGCCTTATCTAATGATTTTTTAACGAGTTGTGTTGTAGAAATACATGAAGAGAGTTAGTGTAAGTTTGAGGTGATATAGTGGAGTTATGACCCTTCTTGTTATTCAAAGATGTCTTGGAACAAATATTAATTAATTAGGGATAGTTTGAGACCTATGCAAATCTCTGCTGCTACTCAGACCAGAATGACTTCTTAGAAGGCCTTCCCAACTGAACTGATTTGATGAGCTTAAAAAGTTTTGCTGTATTGAGTGTGGTGACCACCAAAGGTCAATTTAACCTCTTGAGAGGGGATGTTCTGCAAATTCAGCATGTCAGAAGATATGTCAACCCTGTGATGATCAAACTGAATTTAAAATGAATTTCAAAGTAGAAACCTCCCTGTGTGTATTCACTGGTGTTTTTGTATCCCAGACACATATATGAAGGCACCTGAGGTATATTTACAGCTCTCCTTCCAGTACAATCATTTTTTTAATTGGCTATTGAAAGTAAAACTTCACTGTGGGGCATTAGAATTTTCTACAAGGTCATGAAGACCTTTTGGTAATGTTTTATCATTTATGGGAATGCAGACTCTTTGGAAGTTTTACAAGATCTGTTTGTGGGAACCAGAAGAAATCAGAAGCAGAGTTCTTGAGTACCTAAAGTCTCCAGCAATTTGTCTCTGTTTTGGTGAGAGTACTTCAAGGAGGTAGTTTTGACGTTTTAAAAGAAAAAAATAGGTGAAGGTAGAAATGCAGTGATTTTTCAATGACCGGTCCATCTCCTTAAATAACATTGAACGCCTTTTGGAAAGCCATGCCTGGGACAGGGTAGTTATGTCACAGAGACTCACTGAACATCAGCTTAGTACCTATTTCTTCCTCTGGCACAGCTTCTTAGGAAGTAGCTAGCAATGATAGGCATTTGACATCAGAATTAAAATTATTTCAAACAACTTGCTTGTACCATATTTCCCTTCAATGTGGGGCTTTTCTCAAGTTTCTGCCAGGCCGCACACATCATATGTTAGAAACCTTTTCAGGGGAGACCCCATCTAAAGTTACCTTGTCAGCACTGATTCCTTTTAGCTAGAGTGCAAAACTATTTTCAGCCCTCTGTGATGGCTATTTTTATCTCCATTAACCTCTTGACTTAATATAAACATTTTTTGAGGGGTGCCTCCCTTGTTTGTCCAGTTGCTTCAAAGGTTAGTGAAAAGCGGATGCCTGTCTGACCACTTTTATCCTCATTAGCTGATTCTAATTGTTCCCTGAGAAATCACAATTTTGACCCTGTTTGTCCTTGTCAAAGTTGTCTGGTTATGGCATGTATGAAGACATTAGCAGAAATTGCATTTTCAAGAGAAAATTATTCAAGTGTAGAGCATACATTTACCTAGCGCATAGCAGTGAACAATATTGCAGCTTTATGATGTATCCCTGTTTCCAAAATTTGAGGTGCCTGTTGTATGGCCCCATCTTATGGACACCTGTGTTAGCAGATCCCTATTGATTATATTTAGGCAGTAGGTATGATGTTCTGGTAAGCTTTGTAGCAATTTGCAGCAGTTCTTTTGGAGAGAGAAACACAATTTTGTTTTTTAAATTCTTATTTTTAAAGCATTTGTAATATTCTTGCTGCTTTGTCAAGAAAGCAAGAATATTACAACTGTTTTGTTTTGTTTTGTTTTTTTTTGTTTTGTTTTGTTTTGTTTAGTTTTAAGGTACCTTTCTTAAGATGGAGATATTCCTAATAGCACTGCAAAAAATATAGCATGAATTAGTTGAATCTCTCCACCCTCCCAGTCCCCACCCCCATTTTGGGAATGACCAACTAAATGTTACAGTAAAACATATACTTCTTATGAATTACAGGGTGATTTTCGTAGTACACTCTGAGAACATTAGCATACTTCAAGTGGGATGGCGACCCACAAGTAGAGACCTGTCATGAAGAACATCTTGCCCTGCCAACAGTTTCAAGCCATGAAAGCCCTTTTTTACATGCCTCACTTGGTGGATCTCAGTTGTGGTTGTATGGTTGGAGCAAAGGACCTAGCAGGTCTCAATCAGGTGTCTCAAATAGACAGGGCCCAGGCTTTACAGGTTGTAACCAGTGCCTTAAATCCCACAGACACTTAGTGCAGATTAAAAAGCACTGGTGTAATGCGCTCAAAGCACGATATCCTGCTTTACAAGCGGGTTGCTGCATTCTGCACCAGCTTCAGCTTTCAAATGGATTTAAAATGTAGCCTCAGGTGTAACGCATTGCAGTAGTCTAATCTTGAGGTGATAAAGGCATGACTGATTTAACCATAGCTTCTTGTTATCTTGGACTGGGGTCTTTTCATTTTAACCATTTTAGGGAAATGGCCTTTCTTGAATCAGCAAGCTTTCTTCAATTCTTACTATGTAATAAGCCACAACAAGAGCAAGCCTTTGTTAGTGATGAACACCTCCTCTGAACATGTGAACCTCACAGGATGCCAGACCCCAAGAACTGCTCTGGTGATCCTGACTCATCTTACAGCTCACACAATACGCCTCTGAGCTACTTCAAAGAGAAGCCATTGCCCATATCCCTTAGTGGAGCTGCCAAGCTTTACAAGCAGCCAGGGCCTTGTGAAGTTTTGCTTTCGTATTAGAAGTTTATTTACATATCTATACTGCTTGGAAGCAGAGCCATAGGAGAGTGGGAAATTCTTTTGAGGTGTCCACTGGCTCTTCTGGACTAGTGAAGCTGTGAGATGAAACAACCTATCAACCTATCTGTGGTGCCTAGTGACCATTCACAGCTGCTGGACTGATTACAAGCTTTACTGCCAAGCTGACCTGGAAGCTAATTTAGTGATCTCCTTGTAGTTCTTTAAGTTCCAAAAAACCCTGTAAACAGGGGACAGCAAAGTGGACTTGCATCCTGAGTGCTGGTGCTCACTCTACCTGCTACTGCTGCTTCACATCAGAATGGATGAGGCACCAGCCTGGGCTCATCACATTGTCTAGAAGAAAATGGGGCAGTGGTCTGGGACTAAGCCTACCCACTTACTAAAGGAGAAACTAATCTCCATGAGAAAGTCAAATGGTATCTCTGTATCTTATTTCTTTCTCATCACTATGTGGTTAAGTATAATCCCAGGACATATTATTTGTCCTGCCTATGTAGATAATAAACTATTGCTCAGCACAAGAGAATCCTAATGTTATTTGAGGCTTTTTGATACCACCTTAATACAAATATTAATACCCTTACAGACAGGAGAGAAACAATGAAATGTCAGATGTCTGGGAAGAAGAAAATCAGAAATATAAATTAGATCTTCTGAAAATTAAATAGAGGATCTCTTTTGCATTTGAAGGCTAGACATCCCTTCCCTTCCCTTCCCTTCCCTTCCCTTCCCTTCCCTTCCCTTCCCTTCCCTTCCCTTCCCTTCCCTTCCCTTCCCTTCCCTTCCCTTCCCTTCCCTTCCCTTCCCTTCCCTTCCCTTCCCTTCCCTTCCCTTCCCTTCCCTCCAACTTAAAAAATAAACTTGTTTCAATGTCTGAATAATTTATGGCATATTTGGAAAAGCCCACTGCCTGGATATTATTGCACTATCAGTTGATTGCACTTGGGATTACCAGAGACTGAGAGCACATACAAGCGCAAAAGCCATGTTAAAGACTTGACTGAAATGGCAAGTGGAGAAATTTACCCTCTGGTAGGAACATGCCCTGACCCTCCTTTTCCTTATTGCTATGCAGTCACAGTTGCTCTAGCGGTTGTGCTAAAGCTTGTATTTAATGTAGGTATGATTCTCAGCTCTGTGAAGAATAGTCACTCTTCCTTGTTTCAATAGCAGCCTTATGCTGTTTTGATGTAAATGACACTAAAATCTAGGCTTCTCTAAACTAGGATACCAAAATGATATTTAGATTACCTTTCATCTTATTTCTTGTATTTCTTTTTCAGTTCATGCCTCATTCTTATAATTTATTTTCTGAGCAGCCCATATGTAAATAATTTGCACTGATTTCGTAATTGGCAATATCAGGCTTCTTGATAATTTATATATGAACTTAATGAAAAGAAAAAAAAAAAAAGTCTTCTTACCCGACCAATTAGAACAGAGTTTTAAATCCAGATTCCCAACATACGCAGTAGGTAGGGATGTCTCTGGTAACACTTCACACATGCAAACACACTTTCTGCAGTTTTGTGTGTGAAAGGCAATATTAGGAATTGAGACATAGCATGTCTCTGTTTTCAGCATTTTTACAGTAGATAGTTGTGTTGGTACTAGCTTTTACCTTCTTTTTTACTAATTTCATTCTTCGTTCATATCTTTTTCTTCCAAAACTTCTGAAAGATTGAGAATGTCATGTAGTTGATATAGAAGTATGTCTTATGCATAAACATCTGTATGAAAAATGAAAAATATGAATGCAAATTAAACAATAAATACTACATTTGATAAACTAGCATTAGTGAAGAAACAGATCAAAAATCAACTGAAAAATATGAGAAACTGTGACTTTCAATACCTGTCTTCTTCCACGATCTTTTCAAAAATATCGACATATAGTGTTATATTAAATATATTATTATATAAGATCATGAAGTTAACCTTATGTAATATTATGAATTTTATCTTATGTAACTGAAAAGTTTAAATTATGTCTTATTTTCATGGGAATATAGCATGTTATATGGTAACACGTATACTTCGCTACATCTACAATTGCATGATTCTGTGATTTCTAGAACAGTCACAGATGATATATATATGGCCGATGCATCTGGAATGTGAAAAATGCTTTTATTTATCTTAAAAATTTTAACTCATTTAATCATACAGCATATCACCAATAGAACCTAGCCAACTGGAATTATTGATGGAATGAAGAATAATCAAATCTCTTTAAAAAGGTTGGAAAGTCTTAGGATTATATCCTGGATTAAAATAAATAAATAAATAAATAAGTAAGTAAATAAATAAATAGAAGTTTTGTGGTGATTGTTGTACTTTATTTTGTGGTTTTACGTTTGGTACAGAGAAAAAGAACTGTGAATGCTGAATGTCTAAGTGGCATTTCAGCGCCACTTACTGAAGAAAAAATTCAGGATCAGACACAGCTTTTTTTGCCATTTGATTAGCAAAAGGAGCTAAGTGTAAAGAAGTTTGAGCCCTTTGCCTTGTCTCCTCAAATACAAAAGTCTCTAATTATGGTATCTAAAATATACACAGGAGATGGTTTTGATAAATGTGCATCTCCTTGCCTGTAAGCCTTCCAGGTGCAATGGATGTCATACTTTACTTCTGTGCCTTTGAATTCATTAATACAATTTCTTTTACAGTCTTCTTGGAGACAAAGTGTACTGAGTCATTAGCATTATTATTATTATTTCAGAGTTAGTAAAATCACACATCAACAACTCACAAAAGGGGAAAAATTCCATTATCCATTCAGAACTGTTTCCTATGATAATACAAATGTTACCCAGGACAGATCTTTGAAATGGATACTGATTCTTTAAATTCTTTCCTGTCTGTTTCAGGAAATAGTGAGATCCTGCTGATAATGAAGTACAATGTGTCTAAAGTTCACTTCTAAACAGTTGGCTCTTTGCTGTGAAAGTCATCTGCATTCCCTTTATAATTCACAGCCACCAGAGATCTGCTTAATCTTGGTGATCTGATCCAATATCATTCGGAAAAATCCTTGATAACAGTTTCACCATTCAATCAATGAAAGAACCAAAGCTTACTGCTTATGTCTTCTTAAAAAAAAAAAAAAATCCTGAGGCAGGGGAATAAGACCTTGGCTTATGGGTTTGGAGATTTTGTTGTTGGCAAATAAAATGATTATTACTATTATTATTCAAGTTCTTAATCAAGGCAAGCAAATGGCATCTGTTTGTTATCATCCTTCCTACAGAAGACAAAGGCTTCGGTCCCTATGGTACTGACTGCTGGCCCCAAGTGGTTGCTGGATGTGACTTGGCAAGGAGTAGAAGACAACAAAAACAACTGCATTGTGTACAGCAAAGGTAAACACAAGCTGATTTTTGCTCTACTTTCTTGTGCTGGGTATTGATGCAAAAATATACCTGTTGCATAACATGACAATGGAGTAGTTTGTTTTTCTTTAGGTGGAATAGTTTTCATTCTGTTTTTGCTACGATGTTCTTGTTATGCTTTTTTTTTTTTCTTTTAATGATATAAAAACCCCACATGGTGTCTGTAGTGTACTAACTGCTTATAAACACAGAAGGATGTCAGCTGATGTGACTTACTACCCATTTCTCTGAGAGCTAGAGCCTCTTGGCAAACCTCAGTAAAATCTATACACTTTAAATAGGTGAATGCGGTAACATTTTATAGGACATACCAGATAGCATTTCTCCATGTTACATTACATTATAGACTCCTAACTGAAATCATCTTTTATAAGGAGAATTTGAACTTGATTGGTCTATGATAAAACTTCATGTCAGCAGGGTAATAGAAGATAACTGGAACTGGATTTCAGGGTTGTAACCTCTGACATTCCAGCCTCTGCATGACGATGCTCCACTGTAATGCATTGGCTAATGGGAATGCATATCATTTCTGTCTTATGCTAGTTGTCTATGTGAGATTTGCTCAAGTCAGTATGAGTTCTTACAAGGCCCTCAAGACATGCTTTGTCTAACCTACCACATTGAACAGCTACTTTGGTTCAAGAGACTTTTGTCTTTACCCAAAGAGCCTTGAGTTCAGTCCATTGTGTGAGGGACTATGCACCATGCTGTTTGGTCAGTCACTGTGAAAGCTTTGTGAAATGCAGTTATGATATCATTACAGTATGTTAAAAATAACACTTGAATGCACAGAATAAGAATAACTTATTTAGTATAGCTGTTTTTGGCATTCCTGCTGAAGATCAGGTTGCAAAACTATGACTTTCCTTCCTTGTATTTCAATCACCAATCTCAGCACTTTGTGAATACTTCAGAACATGCACTGTTCTTGTTTAATTTCTTTTAGGTTTTATTTCTAACCAAACAGACCTACTGAGATCAAAGATTGGTTTGCTGAGGCAACCTAGTGACCATTTCAGCATACAAGCATCCAGGCAAATAAGCACCCATATCAATATATTAACATACAAAACACTAATCATAACATCAAAGACTCCTAAAAACTTGCTAGAAACAATTACAACTTGTTCCTATAATCATTGCAATTTATACACTTATAAGAGGATTGCTTTTAAACTGCCACAAGCCTTTGAAAGTTGAAACGCTGAAAACAGGGAATTTGCATGTTAAAAATGAGTTGCACACCAGGGTCTTGTAAATTCTCTCTATTATAATTACAGAATGCCAACACATTCACTCTGCAACCTGAAACACCTGCAGTACTAGAGAACTGGGCTCATATCTAAAAAGGGTTGAGCTGCCCTTCCTTCACAGCTTTCTGATTGCTGCCCAAGTGAAAGAAGTTGCAAAGTGCTCTAATATAGGGAAGCTTTTCTCCTTAATACTGAACTGCAATTTACTATTCATAGTAATAAATGTGGTTCACAGGCAAACTTTTCTGCAACAACTTTTTAATGTAATGGGAAATTACTTTCACTCCAAAATACGGCTTCCACAAATTCCCATAGGACGATGTCTTATCAAGTATTATATTCTTTCTGTAATTATAATATTGAGCACATATATACACCAGTAAGACTTTTCATCTTCAAAGTACCTTACAAACACTAACTAATTCATTAGACAGTTTCAGTACCGTGTGATTGAATCTTTTTTTTTTTTTAATAATAAAAACTTTCTGCAGTTCAGTACAATCTAAATAGAATAAAACATTGTTCTTTTCACTCAAATATGCTGGATTTTGCCTCACTGAAAATGCTTGTTGTTTTAGTACTGGCTTAGCAAGGTACTGTGAGACAATCATACAGTGTTCAAGGTAAATTCTGCAACAACTTGATTCACACAATGCAGGTGCCTGTTAAAACTATAGATGAGGATAAATATGCACCCTAATTTATAAATGCATGGTAAAACCCTGCAACTTGACTAAACTTATATGGGAAATAATTTGTCCCTTCACTGCTTTCTGTTCATCTCTTTGCACTTGGAGTTGGCTGTCCTGTTCACCTACCCTTGCCTTGAGCCCTGCTGGGATTTTTGTACTACAAAGATTAATTGGCCTGGATCACAAAACAATGTCAAATAGAAGATGGTAAAATAAATAAATACAATAATGTTTCTTCCTTCAATTTGTATCTCATCATTCCAGATTACATTGCCTTGATTTGTATTAGTGTTCTGTCTCCTACAGTGCCATTACTTCTAATGAAACGGTGTCAGCTGGCATGAAGTTGTAATTCGATGGTATTTTGTTGTTATATGTGTATAATTTTGTTAGTTTGTTTAGCAATACATTGTTATTTCTGAAAGCAATTAGCTGAAGAAATGTGTGGAATTGTATGTGTAGAAGATTTGGTCACCTGGGAGCTGTTTTTCTCACTGTACCCAAGATAAGATGAGTGGAGTAAATTGGCACATTTCTAAGAGGAAAATAAGTTTGTGAATTGTCTAGAAGTACATGTTACTGGTCAATCGGTTGACTTGAAGTGCATGCTCTATTTCCTTTTAGCTGTAATAATACAGTGAAGTCTTTGAGAACATAATTTTCCCCAGATCTTTCAGAAGAGCATAGGAATGTCAGCCTGACTTCCAGTTCACTAGAGGCTATAGCCACCTTACTCAGCCATGAACTGCATACAGAATGATCACAGGGAGATTTTCAGTCCCAGAAGAGGAGTCTACTGTGTAGTTCCTATTGAAACTGAATCTAAACCGGCCAGGTAACTCCCTATTTGCCATCAAAACTCTCAATAATATTTTCACTAGGTAAGCAAACACTGAAAGTATGTGTGCATATGTGTGCATATATATATGATGTACATACGTAGGATTATGTTGCTGTGTTGTTACAGTGAAATCCCAATTCATCTTCTATATACATCCTTAGATTGAGAAACTGGTTATTTAAAACCATGCATCAGAGCACTTTCAGAATGAATAGCTATGAAATAAGTGATCAGTATTTCAAATTAATTTATTTAGTCTAGGATCACTTATTTCTATCTGTAGTTCTTATATCTGCATTACAGTGGTACTAGGACAATTCAGAAAAGGGAAAAACAGTGCATTAGTACATCTTTTTACAAGCTCTGATGCAAGCTGTCTGCTCATACCATGTGCCATTATCCCATTCTATTCTTTTTCAAGATAACTTACAACTATAATTAAATTTAAAAGACATGCTCTTTTTGTTTTAATATTTATATCAAACTTCTATTGTGTTTCAAAAATAATTTCAATAATTTAAGAGATGTCCTACGACAAATTTTAGAGACAGATTTTAGGAACTGTACTTTACATGGAATTATGAATCTGATCTTTAAAATAACAAGTGACAACGACAACAAAGAAGCTTCAGAGTATCAGTAATTCAAGAAGATTCATTTGTAGAAAGTATTAATGCAGGAACTGTATGCTTAACGCAACGCACTTGAGAAACATTCATGCTTAACAGAACTGTGCACCAGACCTTCTCTAGAACCAGAAGCAGGAGCCCCTCAACAGCCTGGGAGGGGCAGGAGTATTAACTGCAAACCTTCCACTGGGACAAAAGGGATTTTAAAAAAATGAATTTGGACCAAAAAGAATAGAAACTGTGTAAAGAAAGCAGT
This sequence comes from Cygnus olor, assembly GCF_009769625.2. Taxonomy (NCBI): domain Eukaryota; kingdom Metazoa; phylum Chordata; class Aves; order Anseriformes; family Anatidae; genus Cygnus; species Cygnus olor. Next base: position 140,928,141 of record NC_049170.1, read on the forward strand.
TGCACAGACTGAAAACCATGTTCATATAACAGACATTTTTATAGATATTATTTGAGCCGTTTGTGTGAAATGTATGGATACTGTATGTTTAGTGGCATTGTTAAAACAGGGTGCCTGTACAAATATTTAGCTGTGGGAATTATAAAATCATAAGGCGATTAAGTTAGCTAGTTGTGAAATTCCAATATTGCTTTTTAAATGACTTCAGGATATAGGAGGTGCTAAGGTTATTATCTGTTATCAGGAATACAGTGGAATTGTACGACTGGATAATAACTAAACAACTGACACAATGTAAAATTACATTATCAGTGTGTTAAAACAAAATTGCGCCCTAAAGGAGTCTACATGCCAGCTCAGAGCTGCAGTGTAATTATGCTTAACTCTGATAATTAAAATACAACGGAGATCAACAGAATCATTTTCATTAAGAAAATTATTAATGATGGTGGTATAACAGTAATTGATTGCAGAGCACCACAGGATAACTCTGTGCAGGAAAACCAACGTCTCGGATATATGTCTGGGACTGGTTGGTGGCGTTGCACAGCGCCAAGCATGCTTCCAGCTCGGGTGGGAGCTGGCGGCTGTGCCTTGTGCTGGGCACCGGCAGAAGATGGCAGCTTTTCAAGCCATGGTTCAGAGGGAGACAGATGGGTGCTGGGGGACAGCTGGTGGGATGGGATGGGATGGGATGGGATGGGATGGGATGGGATGGGATGGGATGGGATGGGATGGGATGGGATGGGATGGAGGGGATGGCCACCAACCAGCCCCAGCAGTAACAGCAGCTCACCAGCTTCTGGAGCCACCTGTCATTTTGTGTTACATTAGGCGGTGTTTGCTTTTGCATTTATATTAGTGATTTACTGACGTTATTTCCTTCTCTGCCTGGCCTTGCCGAGTAGTTTATGCCCTTTGTTATTACTGAGAGGATGCGGGAGGAGAAAAAAAATGTCCTCAACCCAGCGTGGTTCCCAAATGAGATGTGAGTGAGTAATTCCAGGGGCTGGAGCTGTTAATTGCCCCAGTGGTATTGCCACATGATATCGAATATCATAAAAATCCTCTGTCCCCCTGCAAGTGAAATCAGAGGCAGGGCTCACGGAGAGACTGTAACAAAGTCCTGGCGAGGGAGGATGTTGCCTAAGGGCAAGAAGTGAGCGTTTTCATTTTCTTTCGGTGAACACAAAAATCAAGAAGGGGGAGGAATATTCTGGCGAGTGCTTCTCCACACAGCTCAGGACTGGGTGCCTGCTCCAACAGATGTTGCTTTTGAAAGCTGCCCAAAAAAGTCAATTCTCCAATCACAATAGAGAGCAAGCCTGCTAGGGTGGATTTACAGGATGAGATTAGTTAAAATGACAGCTGCCCACACTAAAACTGTGTCACGTAGCTAATTTATAAAAAGAAACTAGAGGCAAGGCAGAGCACAGGAGAGGGCAGAGCAGGAGCTGGGCACCCATCTCTGCCAGTGATGCCTGTGCATGCCCTGCCCTGTTGTTGACTTAAAATAAGTCGGTAAATAGGGGACTGCTTGCTTACTGCACCAGTGCCGGGGTGAGTTATTCGGCTAATGTATGTACCACGCTTTAAAGATCCGAATGCAGCAAGGTTACATGAAATTACTACTAATAACTGGAGGTCATTTTTAATTAATGTTGTTCATATAAGGTAAACAGTCTATTTTTTTAATATATAAGAAAAGTCAGTTTTTACAACAGGATTTTTATTTTTTTCTTTAGTGAAAGAGAATTACTTTTCTTAATTATTCTCTGAGATCCTTGATACCATTTTTTTCTCAGCAAATACCTTTTTTTTTTTTTTTCAACTTAAGGCAATGTAATGGTACGTTGCTCCACAGACATACAACGTGAGGGATCCTAATGAGACACAGGTCAAACATTATAAGGAGTTTAGACACTGCTGCATGAGACTATGAGTATATTTTGTTTTGGGTCAGGGAACAAATTCTTTAATAGGCCACAGGCTAACTTGAGGCACATATTTTAGATTGCAAGGGGCTTTTTTCTGCATATTATTAAAAGCAAATTCTGTGAATTTACTTAGTCTGTTCCACGTGGACAGTCAGAAAATGGCAGTATCTGCCAGAAGATTGCTAGTCCCTGTGAATGCCTCCATTAGCTGAATGATGTGCTGAAGCCTTTGGTGGTGCTACAGAATTTTGTTGTTCTTTCATTGTGCCAACTGACTGCGTTTTAATCAAAATGTGTGCAACATGTCCTAGTATCAAAAGTCCACGGAAGAGCTTGTTTTCTATTTCTTTTTCCACAACACTGAAAAATTGATATTTTTTTTTCTCTAGAAAAGTATGATTGTGTGTATAATGCTTACATAAAATAGTATCTCTATGAGAGCAATATACCTTCACAGTCATTGAAAGAAAGTCCCATAGGTACAGACATATAGACACGACTGCTAGGCAAGTAGATTGCTTCATTGATACTTGTTTTGCAGGGGTGTTGAGAAGGCTGGATGCCTAATGAAACTATCACAGTCAAAACTATTGCAAATCAGTTCTGCTACTTTCTGCCTTAGCCACACAAGAAGAAAAGTTTTTGTCCCCATGACTAGTGACATTTATTGCTGGCTGATGACAGCCACAGTGTTGTGGACTTAAGTCAGACAAAAGAGAAGGTGTGATCCCAGCCTCAAAGAACTCATAAAGCAGAACTGTAATTTTTCCTTATTTTTATTTCATACCTATGCAAATCAAACCTGTGCAAAATGGGGTATTATCTGCTTTAGGAAGTTCAGAAGTCAGGGTCTTGCTTATGGTTTTAGTAATCTATAAAAATAAGGTAATTTTGTGCATCTTTACTGAATTCGTATATACATAATAGCATATACTGAATTATTGCATGACCTCTAAATTCTAAGCATGTAGATAATAAAGGAAAGATCACAGGAAATGCAGGGGCTTGGCTGTATTTCCCTTTTCAGTACAAAAATGCTTTTGTTCGTTATTAGTGCGTTTCATTCACATAGCAGGCAAGTAACAGTTTTAGGTTGTTGTCATTTATACACTTTCATTTACACACGTCCTTTTTTGTTTCTTGTGTTCTTGTTACTTATTGTGTAGTTTATTTCAGAGTTTGAATTCCTTTTCACCTGTGGAGACAAGGAAATAGGCAGAACATTGACAAGAGTCAGAGAATATTTTGACATATTTTGGACTGAAGGTGTAAGAACCTGTAAACTAAGTCTAACACTCACCTATGAGAACATGTTAGGGATGGAAGAGAAACCCGTCTGTACTTCACACTGGAACCTTGTGAAAAGAAATATTGCTTCAACTATTCAGGCCTGCTGGCTAAAATAAATACAAGCATGATGCAGAAATATAATTATTTTTTTTCAGGACATGTATTTGCCCTCATTTTTCTAAGTCGATTGCAGTAGAATCAGTAATTTAGAAATTATTTTAAGAAAAATGTTGTCATTATTTTCAGGATATAAGATAAATGCTAGATTTGTTTTATTTTCATTTTAATTAAATTTTTTCAATCCATTATTGTAAATAAATATTGAGGACTGCAGTGAACTACAAGCCTCATGACCCCTGCAGCTCACGGTAGTGTTACCTCTGTCATCTTCCCTGCAAAGAAAAAGGGAAGGAAAAAAAGCCCCCAGATTTGCTGAGCCACACATTTCAAGTTGTCGACAATCCCATCCATGAGAAAACAGAAGAAAATATATATGCACTCTGTCCTGTCAAAAGGCTTTCGCCTTATCTTGAGAGACTGTCAGGGCAGGAACATCATGGAATGGACAGGAGTCTATTAAATTAATAAGCTGCTGGATGGTGTCTGGAGAGTTATGATGCTCCATAAATCCAGTTTGATCATGGTGGACAAGGTTTAAATCTGCAGACTTCTAATACACATCCAGGTCCCGGATTGGATTTGAAGTTTTGTGCTGGAGACACAGAGATAGTCCTGCAGCTTGTGAATTAAGATTTATCATTTTTTCATACTGCCTTTTTTTTTTTTTTTTTTTTTTTTTTTTCCCCACTTCTTGACAAAAATGAAAACACCTTAGGGATCCTGGCAAATGTTACTGCCTGAAATGAAAGAGCTGTTGTCAAGGTGAAACATTGACCTAGAAGCCTAAAATCAAACCTTGGTCATTCTTTTCAGGCAGCTCCATTGGTGCTGAGCGTAAAATGTCTATATGGAAGGAAACAGGTCTGGATTTATCTGCAGCCTGTCAAACATTCCTACAGTGCATTTGTGGTACAATACACACTAACAGTGGCAGGTGTGCCATGTGAAAACAAAAGCTAAAAGCATCTAGAAATACATCCTTCCTCTGTTACAGATGGCTCTGTGTGTAACTTACAGTTTGAGCTGAGGTTTTTGTGCCCTTTAGCTCTCAATGTATTAAGCCTGATGGTAACAATTACGGGACGACTTTTCCATACCACTCCAGGCACTAAGCTTCCAGATCTGTGTGAAGTGCAGCCGCGATGTACCCATGCTGGCTGTAGAATTGAACTGCTCAGAACGCAATCCTAAAATCACGTTGGATGTACTTTGTCTCTAGCTGCTTACAAGCAAGGCTGTGATTAGGACACAAAGGAAGGAATTCAAGTGTCTCTTGGCCACTTAATTGAGCTGCAAGACTGTGATTTATTGGTAGGTCCCTAAGCTCATATTCTTGTTACTCAGGAGACTCTGGCAGGTGTTTGCTGTGCTTGCTTACAGAGGCAACAGCACTGCTAGCATTTCTCACATCTCAAACATCATGACCATGTATTGGATCTCACCTAGTTTGTTTGTTGAAAATACTTAGAATCTGTTTTACTTGTAAAAGCAACTTGTGCTCATTTTTTTCCTCATTGTTAATTTAGGAGCCTAAAGAGACTTCTTGACATTAGAGTAGTACAGAGACAATGTGTATGTTGAAAGAAATGGATAGCTCTTGTTGCAACACCAAGGACACTGAGATATGTTTTATGCTCAGAAATAATGGATTCAGAACTGGAAGCAATTGAAAAGGCTCTTCTGTTGTGCAGGTTTCCTTAAACGGAAATTGTGATCAACCCTATGTCACATTCCTAGGTACGTCTCCCTCCATTGTCTTCCAGAAATTACCCAAGAGCTGTAGTCAGAGATCTTATGTGACTGAATCCTGACCTCTCTATTGATCCTGGGGATCAATCTGTGCACTCACTTATCCAAACAGCATTGTCAGCATTTCCCTCTTTCTCCCACTGTATTCCAGCACTGCTCCCTGCTGCAGGCAGAGGCCACAAGAAGCAGGACTTCACCATGGGGCACTGTGATTCTGGGGCATCAGTGCACCTCACTCACGTGCTTTTTTCCTAATATAATGGCAATTTCACCCTGGTATTTGGGTCAGATTATGATATATGTGTAGTAAAATCAAGGAGAGAGGGTAGAGGATAGGGAAAGAACTCCAGCATGGTGCAAAATGTGGGGGACCTCTGTTACAGCCCCCCCTTGTAAATGAGGCAGGATGCTCCCACTGCTTTGCATCTGCTCTTCTGCTTTGGCACACCTCAGACTTCCCACCATCTTAGTCTCCTCTGAAGAGAACTGAAGAAAGTATGGAGAAGTTGCAGCCTGCTTCAGTGTGTATATAATGTTTAAGGAATGAACCCTGTTACTGCAGACACAGAAAACTTTGTAGCTTTCTCACATAATTACTTTCTGTGTTACAAGAAGAACAGAAAAATAAATAGAAAAGCTGTTCTAGATTTGAGTTTTTCTTTCTTGTGTCAGTTTCATACCATCACGGCATGGGGGGCAATGTGATGCTGACAAACAGAAATACGTGCTAGAGTGTGCCAGAATGGTGATAGTTGAAGTCAGGTGTGATGCTGAAGCAGATTTACTAGAGGTTTTCTGTGACTGCCTGGTGATACACATTACTTAATTGGTTGGTGGCCTGCAGAACCAAGGCTTACTGTTGGAGCAGAAATTACCTGTAAAATTTCCTGTGATAATATTACAGTACATGCATGCATATACATGTATATATAACATATATATGTATATATATACACTTACATATATATAAATGACTCAGGCCTTAGTTAAAGTGTTTCACTCGAGCCACAGAAGGTTCTGAAATTTCTAGAACTACTATGTGTACTGCATAGGAGTCTCTAGCTATTCTGAATAATTACACCTTCACAGGTTAATGATCTTTGAGAGGAAATATTATGAATTTGAAAAGAAGTGTAGAAGACAGAGGTAGTAAGTGATAGCTAACGTTAAGCACTCAGGAAAAGTGCTAGTCTTAGTTTTACAAATTACAGGAGAGCACTGGTTTTGCAGTAAAGTGATGAACACAAGAGATGACATGGAAAAACATAAATTTTAGGGTGTGAAAATCAGTGTAAAAAGAATATTGAAAACTTAGAGTGTATTAGACACTAGAACACAGGTATATTCAAACAATCGGACAGCTTTATAACAGTTGTAACTTCTTATTTAAAAAACAGAAGTACACAGGTAATACATACTGTTCTGTATAACATTATTTTGGTGATTGGAATATTCCTTATAACAGTGATGATATAGATACACATAAAAAAAATGGAAATTTGCTTTTTCAATTGAATATATAAAAATAATGTGGTAGAAACATCCCATTGTACAGTAAGAATAGCGCACAAATTATTCAAAATCTGAACAAATGAAAGACACTCTTGAGAAAACCAAGGATCGGTGTGCTAACAGGAATTGACTGTGTGTACTAACAGTACACACTGTTAGTTTCTGAAACCACAGTGAGGTATTGTGGTTCATCTGCTAGCTGAAACAAATGTTCAGAAACATAGGAACAGAAGTGTCTGAGATATAGGGGAGACAACTGTGCCTTTGGCCAGCCAAAAAGTTCGCTTTTACTGTAAGATGGGCAATTGAACTTGAAGTATGAGATTATAAGGAACTGTTCTACACTAGGAAATGGGACGCTGGCATGCAGTGATCGCTGTGCATCTTCTATTAATAAACTGTTCTTTTAAATGGGAACAGGCTTGCTTTTATGGTGGCTGCACGTGCATTTTAATGGATTTAAATTATGAGAGGTTTAAATGCATTTTCAAGTAACAATTAAATGAAAACTTAAAATAAGACTGACAGATTGCTAAGGCTAAGCCAGTTTTATGATTAAGGTTCAATTAAATTATATTTATCGTTGGAGCAAATGAAGTATAAAATCACAAACAATGATATTTTTCAGTGGCTTACTTTGGTGGAAAGTGTAGCCTGAAGTATGACTTCAAGACTTTTATCTTCCTTTCCCTCCTAAAATAGAAATTAATTAGGGCTAAATAAGAGTTGGTTATATGTTCAGAACCCTGTCCCGTCTTTCATGGGTGAGTGCTCCAGCAGCAATTTACTAAGGAAGCTGTTTGTGATGCAAAGTATTATGCATTTTATTTGTTTTTAACTAGATAAATTAGGGGAAAAGTTGAAATTTTAATAATAGTTTAAAGAATGAACAGTTTTTGCTGCTTTCTTGGAAGACACTCTCAACCCTTTGCACTATCTCAGAAGATCTGCTGAGGTCAGCTCTGTAAATACAGTTCTTTCTCTTTCCATGTGTTTTCTTTGTAAATCCTGGAATGTCATAAGCTTTGCAGTGAGTCAAGGAGAGAATACTGGTTTTGTACATGCAAGCTATTTCTCAATTATGTCCACTGGACCATAACACGTGAAACATGACAATTTTCTGGCTTGCCACAATATGATCATCTGCTCCCATGTGTGGTACTGCTCTGTCTATCTGATGCACTTCCTACAATTCCTTATTTGTTGTCCTACAGAAACGTGTGCAAAAGAAACAACATTTTGCATTGTTTCTTTGGTTTGAACTTAATTATAGGACATATAACAAATGGATTAACTTTGGAAATTGAGCAACTTGACTCTTTCTGGCAGATCTGTTCTAAAAAAAAAAAAAAAAAAAAAAACAGATCCATGGTTTAATAACAATTGGTATTCTTTCCAAAATACTATCCCTGTCCTTTATATAAATACTCTTAAGTGACATTAAGGAGAAAAACTAATGCCAGATCTAAAAAATTTGTAATACATTCAGCTAGAAGATTCCAAAAAAGTGATGAACCTTCTTCCTTTTAAGAACATATGTACATGTTCAGCAAAGCAAAGCATGATCCTAGCATTAGCACTTGGATTTTTGTTGTGTTGGTACTTATTGCAAAGTCTAAACATGTGAATAGATGAATACTCAGAAGTCTAATTGTTCAGAGATAATTGAGATCCTTCATCAGAGAAGTCTGCAAAAGCACCCATTGATAAGTACTTTCCTTAGCAAAAGCATTTGCTTTAGCTCCTGCTAAATCAGTAGGTGAGAAACCAAAGAGTTGGCTCTTAAGCTGAAGATACTGAAGAAAATTCTTAAGATCCGAAGTGCTCTTTTTGTATGTCAGTTCTGTGTGGCTGTATCATGTCTGTTGTCTTGTCTCTGAGATGTTAGTATTACAGAAGAATCAATAGCAGCTCATTAGCTGATGTTTCATTTGAGCACACTTGCCTGACAGACTACCATTAATATTCAGAAGCAGTCTCTATTTTTATGTAGTTTCTTTACCTTCTTTCTTTGTAGAGGAAGTTTGGGTCAATTTGCTTTTTCAATTGGCAGATTCCATCCACTATTACTAATGATGTTGGTTACTGAGAAAAAGAAACAGCCTACATTTTTTTAATGGTAAATCTGAACCTAATTCTCTGTTCTGGAAGTGGTCCTATCAGATTTTAGCTGTATGCCACGAATCAAACACCTGATTTATCAATCTGTGTCACTTTTACATAGTAACAACTTGTCAGATCCTGGTACAAGGTTGGCTGTGATTCATGCTGCAATGAATTAGCTAGCTTTACCCCTCAAAATTAGCTAGTAGAGGCATATGCCCAGCTGAGCACAATGAAAAATTGTGCTGTTCCTTTTCCAATTATTTATTTTCATATGGCACCTCTGATGAAAATGTGCTAATATTTGTTAAGCTAGAGAGTTTTGTAGAATAACACTGTAAATGGAGAACAGAAAAAGGGAAAAAACTCTATTCCAAAGAATAAGAATTCTGCTTTACTTAGGAAGCAATCTTGTATTTCTTTGGTATTATTAGAGACAAGCTAGAGTTTTAAACTCAATATTCTTGTAGGGTTATTATATTATTTTGCTTTATCTTGACATGACATAGTTATTGTTTCTATGGAAAACAGGATTTTTTTCCATAGCACCGAACCCATTAAATTATATCCTTAACATATGGAATATCTGTTTAGGTTTGGGGGTACTTTAAATATTTTCAGTATATAGGATTTGGTTGTTGCATTTTTTATTATTATTATTAATTTTACATATATATATATTTGGTATCATAGTCAGTTATTTTCATTGGCATCTACTGGTACAAAACCAATAAAGTGGAATAAAGAGCCATCCCATAATTTTTCTCATTCCTTTTTTTTTCTTTCATAGAGGAAATGTCCAAAAAAGGCTGAACTGAGTCTCTGAGTAGTCCTTTCCTGTATGTATAACATATAAGAATTATAAGCAACAAAAGATGCTTAACCCTGCCCTTGATAGATGGGATAAAATTGCCACAAGACAGGGTAAGTCATCAGCAGGGACTTACAAGTCCTCTTCCATCTCTTCATCGTAGGTTCTAATTATTGCATTACCAGTGGGGCTGTTTGGTAAACTAAAACACCAGAGAGAAGCAGTGCAGGACTTTACGTAGAGTTCAGGAGATGAAAAGGACTGCCAGAAGTAATTGAATCCTAACATTTTGATAATATGTGGGTTGCTTAATTACATTTGCCTTTGTTCCCTTTTGAAAATAAGATGCATAATTGTCTCTTTTTTGGAGTTTATGGAGTGGTCTGCATCTGATAGTCTAGCACTTGATGACACAGGTGGACTGATAAATTACAGACCAACAGCAATAGTGTATATTGCATTTTCAATTTTTATTTTATTTTTGTATCACCTTCTCAGAATATTTCATGTAAGTTAAACTAATCACATACAAAAAAAAAAAAAAAGAAAGTATTCTATATTACTCCTCATGTTTGAGGAGCCCAAATAGTGAATGTATGATTTATGGCATTCATGGCTGAAATGCAGGAGAGTTTTCTTGAGTGGCAATGTTTTTAAATGCTTTGTAGCATGCAGTAACAGTATGTATCCTTTTAAGGCACAAGGTAAGTAGCAAACATTTCAAGCCTTATTATTCAGGAAAGATTTGGATGCTCAGCGTGTCTCTACATCTATCACTATAAGGAGTCAAAGAGAATAAAGGATTATTTGGAAGTATATTGATGTATTGTTGAAATGTAACTACTCAGTCAGCCAGGCTTTTGATAACTGTTGTATATACTTGGAGTTGGAGGTGCTGACATGTAGCACGGCTGTATCTCATTAGGTTTGTGTAAGAAAAGTGGGAATTTTTCTGAATGTAGTTGGTGCACTCTTTTTCCATTTTTCTCTATGCATGACTCTTCCTTCGGGAGATTTTATTGTAAAATACTTTTTTATCCCATGGACAATTCATTTTCAGATGCTGTGAATTTGAAAACACTCTGGTCATTAGTTGGAGAGAGAGTTTACCATCAGGTAGAAACAAATTCAAGTAAATTTAATGTTGGCTCTCAGACAGAAGAAACTAATACTTAAAATATTACCAGCCAGTTCTGGTATTTCATTTACATCAAAATGAGGTATAGCTCTATATCTGGATATTAATTTGTACTTCCACAGAAAGCACCGGCATTTGGATTTGGGAAGAGGTTTTAAATCTTGGCTTGACACCATTTTTTAAAATTGTACCCTTTTCTAATTCGTGTCTTGGTCCAATCTTAACCTGTTATGTAACATTTCAAATTGGGAAAGATTGTGAATACCTGCTTTTCTTGGAGAAAGGCAACTGCATAAAGGCAACTGAACAGAGTGAATGTAGTGTTACTCTAAATTGTCAAATTTTCAGAGTTCTCTCTAATACTTCTCAGGTTTGTCTGATGGTGATATAGCTTCAGTAGATGCACTAAGGAAAGTGCCAAGACCAGCTTTGACAGGGTTTTCTTTTTTTTTCCTTTTTTTTTTTTTTTCCCCTCCTCTTTCTCTTTTAATCCCTGTGGGGCTCTGTGATTTTTCATAGCTGGACTAAAGTTGTGTCAACGGGAGACTTGCACCATAAAGACTGAAATGTTAAAGAAAGCTACAAGGAACAGCTTTGAGGCAAGGTTTCAAGCTTTGTCATCACGCTTGAAGAATTTTCTGTTTAATGTACTGTAATGCAGTATTCAATGGGGACAAGTTTAATTGAGTTTTACACAACCCAGTTGGGAGTAGCGCTGCAAGGTAGGTGATGTCTAGGTTTTTAATCTTCCACTCCAGAGAGGCTTGTTGACGAAGTGGTTCTTTCTCTTTGTAAGAAAAAAGGGAAGCATGAGAAATGATACATCCGTGGATAAAACCAATTGGCAACCCCCAAAGGAATGAGGGCGATAAGGCGAATCCAGCACTTGTAAGAAATAAAAGAATCCAACTGTTCATTTAAATGAGAAACAACACATGTGATTGAGGAGGCAGGGAGGCTGGGCGCTGGAGTGGGGAGGAAGGGACGAACAAACAGAGTGGCTGGTGTCGGAGTTAGGCATCCCGGACAAACAAGCTGGGGTTTGTTAGGCGGATTACCAAAGAGATAGTTAACGATGTGTGTTTTTTAAAGCAAAAGGAGAGTCAAGCGCTTCTTATATTGTAGGTGGATAAAGTGGCAGGAGGGAGGATGCTGCTGTTAGGCAAGCCCTACTTAAAGAATCGCTATTCCTTCCCTGAGGCCTAACAGCGGCTCTCTATCAAACAGCGTAAAAATAGCACTGGACCCTGTCAAAGAGAAAATAATACCTTCTGTGTAAGCCGTAGTGTATTAAACTGTAGTCCTGTTCAAGTTACTTCTGCTAGAAGTTAAGCAGCCGAAAGGATAAAAGTGTTCAGTCAATATACTGGCAAGTCATCTCCCTGCTCTGTATCACTGCTAAAATAAAAATTGTTTAGCTGTCTCTAAAATCACTGTTCATTTTTCATTAAAATTTCTGTTCTTGTTAATAGCATACAATTCTGTGTTCTACCATATTTGACTTTTCACCTGTAAAAAGATACTGATACTGTTTCACTTGTTTTCTTGGAAGATTTAAATATCTTCCAAGGAGATTTAACCTGGTATACAACATAAATAGGTTTGTTTGTTTTCTCATTTAATGCTCACATTGGCGTATTTGCTCAGAGAGATTTTCCCACTTTCTCTGGAGTCCCTAATGGGAAGAAATTCAAGGTTGGTCAGTGAGAGTTTTCAGGTTTCCTCTGATACCTTAACATGAAATTTCTAATTTTGCTTCATCAGAATCAAGAAGACTAACACATTACCTTTTCCATAAAATGCTGTAAGGAGTGGTGGGGTGTGATGTACATCCAGGTGAGGTTTTCACCTCAAGAGAGGCTGTGGGGTGACCAGAGCTGAGCCAGAAGGCCTTTGCCTGACTCTCCACCCTGCTTTTGCTCGCCTGCCCTGCTGCTGCCCAGAATCATCTGGCTTTGGGCATGTCAAACCAACGGCAAGTTTAACCCAAAGCTTCTCTAATAACTTGACAGCACCCCTTTCCTTGTGCAGATATGGTGGCTTTAACACCCACCGCAGGGGGGGAGGTGTTAACCGTAACTAGCTGCGAGTCCGGCCTACCTGTGGGCTGAGAGCGGGGGGTGGATTTCATAATGGTGTGGAAAGCCTGGGTAACCAGCGAGTGTGTGGGAGGGCGGAACACATACGGTGAGACAAATTGAACACTGCAGCGGAATATAAGGAATTTACACTGTGCTTCTTCCCGAGGTACCACCAGAATCCCTGCTAAATTTATAAATACAGTGCACATGCAAAGTATATAGCTGAGCAAATAATTCACAATGAATAATTTATCTAACAAATTTAGCCTTTTTTGGGCTCATGAAATATCCATGAACAGATCTGTGATTTGTAACTGCAACCTTTATAGTGCATTAGCTTGATGGGGCGGGGGGGGGAGAGAATGACACGACGACGACTGTAATTTAATTTCGTTGTGTAGTTTGGTGTAAAAAATTAAATCCCTGTTATTAATCACATTAGTATTTTAACTTGTCCAAAAGTAGGCTTTGAAGTTCAGCTATCAGCAAAGTGAAGGGGTCACAGGAGGTAATAGGTGTTCTTACCTTGCTGTGGCTGCTGTTGTCCAGAAACATTTTTCTGTAGGCTAAGTTTCATCACAATGATTTTGTTTTCGCATGGTCTCTAGTCAACGTAGAAAATACAGAAATGTCTCATCTTTAATGTTAGTGAATAGTCTGAGCAATAATAGCCAATGAAGCACAGCCTTCAGATTAAAAACTGAGGTGGGAGGGCCTGCATGGATGGAGATGCGTCCTCAACTTTTGTTGATAACAATGACTGTTTTGAAGGATTTTGCAGTATAACTCTCTTACAACACATAGAATATATCCCTGTTACAGCCTGACAGTGACATCCCTTTGTCTATCTGCACGGGGAGAAATGAAATGCCTATTTTACAAGGTTGTAGCAAAATTTGAAGCAATGTTTTAAAAGTGAACAGTTTGTGGTTAAATAAGCTAAAAGCCCAGGGTTTTCTTAGGTAAACAGTTTGAAAACATAACATTAGCAGATATGGTTAGATGATTCTTAGATGATATATTTTTTTCAGTATCTGCTTATCTTTCTACTCTAGTATTTCATCTATAGTCAACCAAAATCATCACTATTGACTGTGGACTAAACATTTATGAGTTTAACTGGTTTCAGTTAAGTTGCCAGCTGATTTTTTGCAGACTTATTAAAAATACAGTTAGACATTTTTACTGGTGATAACCTTTCAATTTATTGAATTTCTCCCATGATCCCAAAATCCGCCCTCCCCCCCCCAAAAGGTGTTTCCCAAATTTTATTGTTATTTATGTAAAGCTTTAACCTCAAAAGTAATGTTTAAGAAGTAGGCAGAAATATAAGAAATTCTAAGCTGTTGGGAAACTTTAATTAGGTGGGGCTACTGTAACCAAAATAATGCATTTGTCCTTCATTTAGCAAATTTAAGGATAACATATGTTTTGTGATACTCTCGCAGGTTTAATATATGACTCTGCCCAGAAGAACAACTTTAGTGATAATATCTATCAGATCAATAGATATGCTTATGGTCCTCATTCAAAATTAAATCTGTAGGCTTTGAAGAGGAAAAAAAAGTTTACTCTCTTTCATTTCTTTTGGTACAACAGGGTTCAATACAACTAAGAGATTATGAACTGGATTTTACTCATACATGTCCTCATCAGAATGGTTTAATAAATGCCAAGCCATTCTATATCAGTACAAACCTACTGAGGGCATTGAATGCCTTCAACAGCTGTCATTAAAAAAAGACCTAATTTGGTCCTCAGAAACACTCTTGTTGGTGATGAGTGATATAGAAAGAACTCAGCTTGACTTTTGGAGCCAGGATGAGTTTACAGAACTGTTTTGTCTTCAAAATGGATTCACTGAACATAGAAATAATTGAGATGTCATGAAAAGCCCAGCCTCGATTTATAATAGGTCATGACAACACATAATAAAAATAAATAATTCAATAATTCCATTTTTGGTATTACATAATAACAACAACAAAAAAAGTCTTTAGGACATTCAAAAACAAATCCCACTGCAATCAGCTGAACATTGCATGAAGAAAGAAGGAATTTTGGCATCTCTCCATTCTCAAGACATAAGACAGTTTTGTTTGCTTATAAGAAAAATAGGCATGAGATACTTTTCTTGCCTTCTCCACAGAGCCGTTCCAAGCAAAAATCACTGAATGTTCTCTGTGAAGGATGTATTCATACATTTCCAGAAATGTTGGTGTATGTAGAATAAAATAGAACAAAAGTAATTATTCTAGCAGGTCCTCTGGAATGATCCCAGATACCAAGATAGAGAGCACATCCATTATCTCATCCACCCAAATTCATGAAAAACAATTGCTCAATCACAGTTCCACAGTTCCACATTGAGTCCAAATGGTAGACTATGACAAACATCTAGACGTAAATGTGACCTCTATCCTTCTTAGCATCCAATTTGTAAATGTCATAATTTTGCCATTTCACAGCAGAAAAACGAATAAGATCAGGGAACAAGGGATTTTCTGAGTACCATGGTACTGGCCATCTTTGTTCCTCTCACAGAAGTGTAAATGTGTTTATGATTGCATGTTTGTCTTCTTAGGAAACTGAAATATAACAGAGCATTACTCTACAAGAAGTCCTCATATAGAAAACTGAAGCACTCTGTAGAGCACCTATATATTTCATTTTGTGCTTCGATCACAATAAAATAGAATATTTCAATGAAGCACACGTATCTAGCCTTCACAGAGATATACAGACCAACACTGACATTGGATCTTAATCCTTTTTTTTTTTTTTAATTCAGTAACAAGTTCCAGTAATATTTTAGCATTCATTGCTTCACATATAAGTGGTTTGTAACCAGAGATGACAATCACATCTATACCTTAAAATGTTGGGGTACTTTGCTGCTTGATCTTTGATGTTAGGTAAGGTGGTCTTCTGAACATCACATCTAGCACTCACAGTGAAGATACTGGTTCTGTACACAGTACTGTGGGAGGGAGGCTTGTGTTTTGTGACTTACTGGACATTGAGCAATTAGAAGAGTAAAAAATGGCAACAGTTGTGGGCCTGACTGAATGAGAGAGAATAGCCTTGTCAGTAGCAGGTTGGAGGGACGGTTCCTGGTGAGCAATGGTAAGGAGTTACCCTTCATAAGGTTAGGCTAATGTCAGAAGTGTGACATCAAAGAGCAGATGAAGGGGGTACTGCATGGACCAGTGAATGGGGACGTCATAGATGATACTAGGGAGGAAAATAAGTATTCTCTTTGAACCTTGCGCTGGGGGGATGATTTAGTAATGGTGTTATTTCAAATTATTTCAAGCTTGTGCTTTGGTGGAAAACAAACAAACAAACAAACAAAACTCTTGAGAGCAGCACAAATGAGAGCTGAATACCTGTACAGCTGCAAGAATTTTGGTAGTTTTTCTTTCTAAAAAATTAGAATGAAATAATACATTAAGATAACATAATTAGGTAGGAATCAGCAAGGCTTAAATGCAAACAGTTCTATATGGGAAGAGTATAGAAGCTGTTAGAAAACATGAAAACATTACCCAGAAGCACAGACTTCAGAGATGAAAACATGCATGGAAAGAATAAGAAAGTGAGAATTTATCTTTCTTTCACAGATGATAACATCGGCTCACCTATTATTAATAATGTAATACGTAATCATGAGTATCTATAAATTTCCTATAAATATATGATAGCTATTAGTTCTATCTTACTTTATAATTAATTTCTGATATTGTCTTGATGCAGTTGGAAACAATTTCTAAGAATAAACTCTCAAGATTAATCCTTGTAAATATTAACTATAAAGTCTAATAATGAGCTCATCTATCCAAGTTATTCATTATTTCACTGCTGAGCAAGCAAAGATCAGAAGACAAAGGTAGTATCCTATTATTACTTTACATTAAATTTTATTTTGGCATTAGAGAGTTTGCAGCATTGTAATTCCTTTCTGGAAAAGCATAGGCTTATTTTTTCCCATCTAGTTTCTGAAATTAATATTGAAATTGCAAAATCCCTTCATTTTCAGACTTTTTTTAGTCTTCTTAGAAATGCTGCCTTGAGTTTTCTCACAAGATATTTAATTCTTGTCAAAATGCTTCAGTTTCACCAGAATTTAGGAAAAAGAATTGAAATGTGAGATTAGGCATTGATTTAGACTGCTAAGTATATTGAAAAAGAAACTAAATTTATTTTGTTAAGTTTGAATTATTTTTCAAGAGTTTTTGGTTTTGTTTTTAAGAATAATATTTTCTATGGAAACAGAGAGAGCTGTAAATTTGTGGGGTACAGCCCAATTCTGTTAATGAGATGTGTTGCAATTGCTAAAGAATTGCAAGGAATGAATGATTCCCAGGAAACGAACAATGGAAAATGTGGGTGCATTAATCAGTCCATTTTGTCTTTCTTTTGCCAAGAAAAAAAAAAAAAGAAAAAAAAAAGAAAAAAGCAAGCATGCAAGCAAGGATCATACTCTCTCTGATATTAAAATCTATGGGAATTCGATGAGATAAAAGAAATGTTAAAAGAACATTCTTCCTCTAAACAGACATGTCTAGAAAGGCAATTTTAGTAGTACAGCAGTGTAGCATTTTGTTTTTTCTGCAATAAAGCCATCAGATCAATAAAAAATTATGTAGCAGATTATTATTACACTGTGCTCACCATAGCTCTAATCGTAAATAATACAGCAGTTATCCTGGTTATATTAATTATAATTAGAATGCAGATAATGCAGACGGTCTTTTATTACTAGAGCCAAATCAATTTTCCAGTGTTATTCAATGCAAGGTCACACAAAGTTGTTGAAGCTCTTAGACTTCTTATGAAATGACCTGCATATGTAAGAGAGGGTTTGGCTCAGCTGTGTAAGACACATTGACTGGGAAGTGCATTGAAATAATTACAGCCATGAACTCTTGCCTATAATGGCAGAATTTCATTTTATAAAGTAAGCATAGCTGTAATCCAGGCTCCTTTATGGTGGGAAGCCTCATAAATCTTTCAGAGAAGACCAAGTCTTTCTCTTATTTGTAAAGCAGAAATCAAAATGAATTAGTTTCAGTTGTTATTCTTTCCATCTGTACTGTTGTGTTAAATATACAGAATGTGTCCGTGTTGTGTATTGATATGAAAAAAAATTAAAAGAAGAAAATACTTAGACATTCTGCTTCATCATTTCAGCAGAGGCAGTTTTAAAGTTCACCAGTTTTGGTTCTGGGGCTCTCCTGGATCACTTAAAGCTTTTATCATCTTTTAGGATTGTGCTGGCTTAATGTATTTGTCTTCTATCTCTCAGTTTAACGCAGACTCACAGAGGAGCTGATATGTTTAAAATGTGCCTGTCTGTCCTGTAGCTGATGAGCAGATTAGTAGGACACTGCCAGATAATCATCTCTGAGATGCATTGGATTCATACGCGTAAATGACACATGGCAGAGAGAGGGAAAGATCATAAAGAGTGTATTTTAGTTTTGTGTGATTCTGTTTTATTTAAGTATGTATACAGATGGACATTAGATATCCTATACACCGCGTTCCTGCTTTGTAGAATTCACTTTTCTTCTTTTTGTTCTATCTGTCATGTACTGAAGTGCTTCCACAAAAACAAAGCAAACAACTGTCAACAGAGCAGAGGCTGTAAGTAGGATCTGGTTAGTGAGAGGCACAGGGCTAGGAGCAATTTAAAGAATAGAGGGTTTGTTGCTATTTGCTAGCTTGCTTACTCTTCTTTGTTTTGCTTTTTTAGCCAATAGAACAGATGTAGAAAAAAGGAATAGCCCTGCACAGAGAAACATTCATTTATTTGAAGATAGCAGTGATACTTAAATCTTTAATACTCCTCTACAAACTGTGCTCTCAGGTGTGTTTGCAAATTTGCTTTTAAATCAGCGACAGTTTGGCATATGTCTGGGAGCACAGTTGCCCAGGAAAGCTCGTGTGTAAGCTCACGTGTATATTTGGTCTTACATCTGGCCTCTAAGACATACCTTAAGTCAGCAGCGTGATGGCGTTTTAAAAAGGGTCTCTGATCACTTTTTGCTTTTTAGCATGTCATAAATCCTATTATCAGCAGTACCTGAGCTTGAGGAACCTATTCATTGGAATCAAAATGCTTCCTTCTGACAATAACCAAGGAAGGAGACAAAGCCATTTGGCAAGCAAATGAATCTTAAGTACACACACTGGAAATGTTTATACTTTGTTCTAGATAGATGTAGCATGTATTTTGATAGTATATCACAGTGTTCAGCTTATATAAGGTGAATGGGTTTTATGGGTGAGAGAAAATGTGAGAGAAATAGAGGAAAGGGTGTTAGGGAACCTTGGTTTAAAGGGCTTTGAGGCTTCACCCAGATAGTGGAGATTTGGAGATTTGTACTTTCAAACCAATTTATTCGAAAGGTAAATTAAAAAAAAGAAAAGAAAGAAAGAAAGAAAGAAAAAATTGCTTTTAAGAGATATTTCCATGCTATATATATGGTATATTTCTATTTTATACCTATGATATTTTTCATGGGTATATCACTACTGTGCGAGTTGATTTAATATTAAGTTGATCTGTCTGAGCCCCACATGCCTCTTTAATTTGGTGACAGTAATTTAATCAGGATTTCCCATAAGCCTCCCATTCTCTACAAACACATTGCTGGCTTTGTTTGGTTTGGGTTTGTGTTTTATTTGTTTTTTTGTTTATTTATATATACATATATATACATATATATATACATATATATACATATATATATTTTTTTTATTTATATAGCACTAGTTACAGTTCTTGCAGGTTCAGGGCATCATACCCCAAGTTTGAGGGGTAAGACAGAACAAGAAAAAATCTGTGAAAAATTGATTTTAGTTTACCAGATTACTGAAGTTTCTGCTTCAGTGTACCCATTAAAAGCCCAGAATGCTTTTCTTCCTTTTCTTCAAAGTTGCTTGTTTTTATATAAAGGAAGAAGACCCACTTAAGAAAAGTTCATGTTAAAACCAAGCAGTACAAAGGTACAGTATATTAAAACCAAGCAGTACAAAGGAACACTATATGATCTCTTAGTGTACAACTTTTTCTTTTCTTGCTTAAAAAAATCTGGAGCTCATGGTATATATTCTTGTGAGTTTTTTTTTTTTTTTTTTAAGGCACTCTATCTCAGAGGTAGCATGTGTATCAGGGGAGGCAGGGATTGCTATGGTAAGTACCCCTGCTTCAAATAATAGGATTTGGGAATTATTTTCAGTCCAAAACATAAGGGAAAAAAATGTCTAAAAGTGACCTTGTCGTCTGAATTAACTTCCATGAGATTCCACTTTAAAATGATATGCCCAGTATTATCATTTTACTGCCAAAAACTGGGAACACTTCCAAATTTTGACTTACAAATTATTGTACTTCCAACTGAAAAAAAAAAAAAAAAGGAAGCTTTTTGAAGTACTTCTTTTTGTTGAATACTGTAATAGATGGCTCTGTAAAATCCTGTGTAAATGGCCAAGACCGCAAGTTCGAGCTGCCCCCAAGGCAGTCTTATCTTACACACAGGCTTTTAGAAGATTTTTGTTTTGTTCTTGAATGTGTGTAGTTTATGTGTTTCATCAGCAGATGCCTAGTTTTTTGCCTGACTCTACACCCCCATGTCAATACCACTCAGGTTCATGAGGGGAGTTAGCCGCAGGATTTGTGTTGTGCTGAAGAAGAAAGATTATCTTGACTGTGGGGCGGGGGGGTTAGCGCATCGTGTGCGTCTCTAAAGTAAAGACTGTAGGAAAAAATGAGGAGGGCATAACTTTTTAATACACAATGGCATTCCTAAGTTAATATCGCATGCTGGAATTCAGCGGAACGTTTTACCATTCAGTGATCATTTTTCTTTACATCTTGTAAATAAACTGTTGCCCTTCTTCACATGCATTCAGCAGCAGCAGGGTGGGTTTCCAATCAGCTACACAGACTGCTGCTCTAAGTGCACTTGATAGCGTCTCCAGCAAATAGATTTAGAAAATATCCTTCCTACCG
Organism: Cygnus olor; assembly: GCF_009769625.2. NCBI lineage: Eukaryota > Metazoa > Chordata > Aves > Anseriformes > Anatidae > Cygnus > Cygnus olor. Next base: position 140,948,902 of record NC_049170.1, read on the forward strand.
GACATACCCTCATGTAAGGATTACCTGTGATGGTATGATGCATTCTCGTACATTCAGGTGGCCTTGTGTGCCTCTGATCTATGCTGGCTTTCACTGCTACATTTTCAGAAATGGCCTTTCTGCCTCCTGATCACAACGTGAAGCGAAAAGTACCATATGGACACTGCATGCTAAAAAGTCAAAGATCCGTACGCTGTATTATGCCCAAAAGGACATTTTCTTGTCAGTTAAGCTGCTATGTACTTTAGCCTGTCACTGATAACTAACAAAATTACAGTATGGTAATTTTAATTGGAAGCTCTCCATTTTTATCCCTCAGGTTTTTCTTTTATTCCCCGTGGCAATCTTTGGCAGCAGGCTCCTCCACCGTGGTGCCCGTGCAGGCACAACCCCGTGGGACGGCGGAGCGGCTGGGTACCGCCGCTTCCAGCATCCCGCGTCCTCGCTGAAGCCTCTGCCCGGGAGTCTTGCGAGAGCCATCCATCCAAGCAGCAAGCCAGCTTAGCACAGCATGTCCTCCCTGTAATTCCTTAATTCTGCTTCTTTTTACTCACCTGGAGTCCCAGAAACCGATTTGACAATTAAGATTATAAGATGAAACAGGCAGTCCCCCCGACTCTGCTGGGTGTTGGAAGGATGATGATACAGGCCAGGAAAGGAGGCACAACAGGGTTAGATGGAGAAGGTGAACCATCCCGTTTGAAAGCTGAAAGTAAAAATATTTAGGAAATCAGTGTTGTCCTTTTTGGAGAAGAGAGAGAGTGCCTCTCTCCTGAAATAAGAATAGCATCAGTAACTGCAGGCATACTGAGGAGGGGGTAGCTTGCTTTTAGAGGGCAAAAAGCAGGATAAGGACAGGAAAGTGGAAAGAGGAGGAAACAAACACACGTGATCTGAAGGACTGCACTTCCTTTTTAAATATATACATAAAGATTGATGTTGTTTTGTTTATATTTATTTGTCTGTTATCTGAGTGGTACACAGTGCAGGGAATGTTACTGTTTTTTCCTTTTATCTGGGTGACTCAGGAAAGTAAAAAATGCAACTTACAATATTGGCTTATGGCCTGACAGAGTAGAAAGTGGTGCAAGCCCAACTCTCAGTCACCTCAATCTCCCCTTGGAGGAGATTTGGATATATACACTTAACTTGGAAATAACTTCTGTTTTGTGAACTCCCCAAAATAGAATAAATCTGCATACGGACTTGGATATACAAATAATACCGCAGTACATCTTTTAAGAGAATTTAGGTCTCTACAGTGTTCCTGCCAGATTATGAACACAACATCCATATTTTCCGAGCTATAAATCTGTGGAGGTGAACCTAAAGTGCCTTTGTCTGTCTTCACCATATCTTGACTCAAAAGTGCTATAGTCTAACACCATGTTAGTTGGTGCAATACCAGCCGGATTTTGATAAAGCTTTTAATAAAAAGATGAATATATGTATTCCAAATTTAAGAGATTGTCAGTTCTTATCACCTTAAAAATTATCTTTAAATATACCAAAAATAGAAAATGTGAAAACAAGCATCATTTTCACTTCAGTCTAAAAATGGGTCTGGAATTGTGACTGAGAGAATGGCACAAGAGAAGGAGAATGACAAGGAACATATGTGGCCTATAGACTAGATACAAAAATTATCCTACTGATTTTCATTGCATTATGTCATTGGCCTTTCTTCGTTAACAGAAGTTAAAAAATGCTTTGTCTAAAAATCAGAAAAATAAAAAGTGAAGAAGGCCAAAATTCATCTGCCCAGTATACAGCTAAATTTATGAAAATAAGTTGTTTTTATTTCCTAGTTTTATTCTCCATTTTTTTAGTTTAGCTAGATTATTTTTGTTGCTGCAAATAAAGTATGGAAAAAGAGAAAACAAGGCATTTAATTATGTTTTTGTAATATGAGAATAGTGGGTCCAATTCGTAACTCTCATCTGGATCATCATTTTGTGCTTTGTCAAAAAGATTTTCAAAAGCAGCAGAACATACTAAGTTAAAGTATTCAGACTACACTTCAGCTGAGAAAAGTCCATGTAGAGAAGTGGAAACTCTGCAATCTTTTTCTCCTGGAGGACCCCAGCTGCATTCCCCTGCAGAGAAAGCAAGTCATTTGAGCTATAAGGTTGCTTGTGGGGATCCCCCACAGATCCCTAGCAAGGTAGCTTTCATACAGCTTTATTTCTCAGATGTTACCTCCAGAAACATTGCTCAGGAGGCAAAGGTTAATTAACAAAAAGGTTAATGGGAAGCACTGGTAGACCTACGTACCTCATGGAGGTTGCCTATGTCTGTGTCATTAGAATCATATCAAAATAAATGCCTGCACTGAATGGAAAAAAAAAAAAAAATGTTACTGATGTTTTGGAGATGTTGGTGAAGGGGCAGCTTCCCCTGTGCCTGGGCAGCACTGCCAGTGAGAAATTCCCTGCTGTGGTGCTCAGTGAGGTGGCTCAGCCTTTCCCAACTTCCCTTCCACAAGATGAAGAAAGTTTTAGATTCCCAGAGACCAAATTCTTCCATTTGGGCCAAATCTTCAAAAGAGCATATGTGAACTATGGCTGTGTGCAGACGATAGCAGAGCAAGCAGCTCCCGTGCAGCCTGTCTAATCCTCGGCTCACTCCATTGTCAAGTGCTTCCAGCCTGAATGACGAAAGGCTCTTCCATTCCCTGTCTTTAAGCGTCCTCTGCCCCAAAAGGAGACATTTTATCACAAGTGATATTTTTCCGACAAACTTACAAAACGTATGTTTGATTTTTTTTTTAACAATGCCTTGCTATCTATGTTTATTTTAGCCTATTCACAGTCCTGTTACAACTTTTTTATCAGACCTTGAAAACTGAGTATAAAAGTAGATTACTGCCTTTTCCTTCCACTTTTGGAAAGCTGGAATCCAATCTAACTCAAAACATAAAATATACTTTTGTTACCACAAGATTGCAACAGAGGTTGATAGCAATGTACATTTTCTAGTATATTTTCAGTGGAGGGAGAGTTCATACTACAGCTATTCAAACTATATAGTGTGTGAATTCAGGACAAAAATGAATTTAGTTTCCATTTTTCCCGTTCATCAGAGATGATGAACACTAAATGCAAAGTTCAGATTTAGATAAAAATTTCTTCAAGTCTGAATCTAGTATTTGGGGACAGTTCTTTTACAACTCACAGGAATAAACCCTACAATAATTGAAAAGTCCATGGTTTTTTACTCTTGGGAAGTTGAAATGGGCACATATTTTCTTGGGATGTGAAAATCTTAACTCTATGATAGCAGCGATAGTATTTGTAATAGCACAGTAAATTTATGATAACCTTTTTAGTCTGGCTAACTTGGCTTTTGTAACTCACAGGCTGGATCACAAAAATGTGAAACCATTTTTTAGATAAATTGTTGACTATGATTATTAACTCTTATAATACTGTCCTGAAAGGCTAAGTAACAGTTCTGTATTTGCACAGTAATGTCACCATAACGCAGGACTGAACCCCCAGTTTTGTAAACTGATAATTGTATCTTCTCTGGATGAGATATAGACATTTTTCATAGCGTGGTCATATTTTTAAATTATTTTTTTTCAGCACAGTTTTATTTATATTTGCAGAAAAAAATAAGTTTTTCAAAATCTTGTGTAATTTTTTTATTATTATTTCCACTGCTCTTTCAACAGTCAGGTGTTGCAGTGGGGACACCACTGGATAAAAACCAGAGTTGCTGCATGCAGACAGACAACGTGATTAAGCAAACAGTATTTAATATGTGGTATGGTTTGGTGTCAGCACACCAGCAACAACTAAATTCATAGAAATACTGAAAGAGAAAGGGAGGCTTGGGTTTGAAAGAAAAAACAGGTAGGTCTGTGGGTGCTGATGGGCAGTGTATCAGAAGTCTGGAGAAACTGCAGAGAGCACAGAGGTTCTTTTTGGAAAAGTGTGGGTTGAAGACTTGTCTTATCAGGGGAAGATGGAGCAGACCTCGTGAGTGAAGGAGGAAGGAAATATTCCATGGAAGTGAGGACAAATATTTTATTACATGCAGTGGAAATGAGAAACCAACAGAGAGATGCAAAGGCAGTCATTACATGGCCAAGGCAATAGAAAATTATCTTGATAACAGAATTGTGAACAGATAGTAAGGTTGTTGCAATTAACATGACGGTGTGGTTTCAGCTGTGTGGATGGATAGGAAAGGCTGTGATTTTGAAAGGTTAAATGAGAAGGGTAGGAGTCTTAAGTGAGATCAGAAGGGACATTAAAAGCTGTTTCCTCCATGCTGCCCTTGAACTACAAGCTGGGCATCAGAGAGGCAAGGCTAGCCAAGGTTTGGCATGCAGCAGAGTGGTGTATTTGTTGTTTAATTAGGCTAAGATTCTTAGATCCCAATACAATCTTATCCAAGGCAGAAAAGAAAAAGAAGTAGGGTGTTCATCAGACATGCTGCTCTACAGAAAACATTGAAAACTAAGAACAGATAAACTAAAAGGAAGAAACGAGAAGCACCTGCAGTCTTTTTAGAAATGGAAAGTGCATGCCAGAGGTAGCTACAGAGGGGAAACAGCAAAGGGGAAAAATGCAAATCAAAGAACATTGATACCTTTTGAGGACATTGGTTAAAGAAAGGTTTGGATTAGAAGAGAGTAGGACTGTCTGGGATACTCCTCTGAAGTAAAGTACTTGTTGCTGTGTTAAGCATTACTCCACATTTTGCAGCAGCAATCCTTTCTTCCTCTACTACTGCAAACAAAACAAAGCCCTTAAAGATACAGTTTCAAATTCTGCCCATACCGAGGTTACCTGAATGTATCAGTGTGTTAAGTGTGTGCCAGTTAAGACTTCAAAATCCTCAGGCCAGGAATTGTGTTATTTGTATTTGCACATTTATTTGTATGGCACCATACACATCATTTTTACTAAATAAACGGTTGCTGTGTGTAGTTAGTTGATCTCTGTCTTTAAGTGATCACTGGACATAGATAAAATGAAGTCCAGTGTTTTGACATTTAAGTATTCTTACAAACTTGTGTGTTTTTTTTTTTTTTCTTTCTTTCTCTTATATATCCATCTCCCTTTCACTGTGCTGTTGTAGGAAATTTTCATTACTTTTGCCTGCATTTTTTTTTACTGGAAGGGGAAGGCAATTTATTTTTTTCACTTTGGGGAACTTCAAGTAAAGAACAACAACAACGAAATTACTGGGAAGATATGGGTATGGAGTGTGGTTCTTCCCCTGTAACAGGAAATGAAAAGTAAAAGGATCTGCAAAGAATGTTGAGTCTTTCAGCACTTTCTTTCAAAGGCAACTCTGGTGTCCTCTTACCAAAGGAGAAAAATCAATTGAGAATATTAAGAGAAAAAGAGAAGGTGGTGCAAGTGATAATAAATTACACAAAATCAACATAGTCACAAATGATTTCACAGAACAGCACTTAAAAAAAGAATGAAGAAATAAGGAATTCTAATGCAGGCAGTTATATTTTTGGAACTGTAGTGTCGAACAAATAGTTCCTTTTACAAGAGGAATGAATGGGCTCAACTTTACAGGGTCATATAAGCATTCTGACATTCAAAAAACTTCTGATTTCTACTTGAAATCAGTCTGGGACAAGGAAAGTGAAACGCTGGAACTGGTTATGTAGTGTACATCAGTAGAGGTCTTTAAGGGAAGAAAGGCTATATGGAATAAATTTCAGATGAACTAGGATGTGGTTGATTCTGTCTTGAGTCAAGTGGATGGAACAGATGATCTGTTCTGCAGCTCTACAGTGCCACATTTTGAGAGAGCAGAAGGCTAACATTTTGAAGATAATGTCAAACACCTAAATGATCAAACAAATACTACTGCATGCACCTCTTAGTACTGATGATTGGTTGCAAGATCAGAGTTGACAGGTTACACGTTGAAAAAAACACTCCATGCTCTGGAATAATATACTGTGTTAGAAAACAGTAACCCATTTGCACCAAATATAATGCAAAATTATTTCAGAGCAAGATACAGAAAATCAGAATTCAAATGTTCTTGCTATAAAAGCAAGAGTGAGAGAAGTATACAGATAGATAAAACAGGGTTTATATCAGAATCACACCCATTTCTGATTTAACTTGAGTGCCTTCTATTATTGTAGTCTGCTTTGAAACAGCCAATCTGGTCTAAAAGTAGGTCTGCTAGCAAAAATGCTAGTCAATAAATGACTAGAATTTCTTCAAGGGGTAAACTATTGCACTAAAAGTTGAGAAACAAAATGTATTTTCTGGATGTATTTGAAAAGTGAAAGAAATTATTAAAAAAAACTCTCTGTAAGATAAAAATAGTCTTTGAAATTATGTAAAGGCTGTTTCTAGCCCTCATTAGTCTATTCTGTTCTTTCTTGTTCAGCACCAAAATAAATTATCAGACTTAGAAAGATTTTTTTAAATTATCATTAGTTTCTATTCTTTGCCAGAATGTACATCTTACAAAACTCTTATATCTAGAGTAAGAGACAATGGCTCCCAGGTTAACCATGTAATTCCTTTGATCAAAGTATTGTCTTCAGAGAAATGGCCGAGTCAGTTCAAAACCACTAATGTGATAAGAATACTGGCTTTTATATGTAAAGTGACCTCATATATACAGGGAAGGTTAAATGAGCCTTCATACAGGTTCTTGGTCAGCATGCTGACAGTTCTGTAGAATTTGGCCAACTCAAGTGAACTGGGAGCAGTTATAAAATAATTGCTATGGGATATACCAATATTCATTAACAGGTTTTTCACCCTAGCTGCTCAAATGCATGACACTTCTATAGAGATAATGAGGAAAAAGAAGTTGAAAATTTTGAATGCATAAAATGAGTTATCTCCATGAATTCCAATCTACCACTTTTTTCCTTCTTCCCCCTCTTTGAAAAACATTTTTTTGGTTTTACTAATGACTAAGAAGAGAAGATTGTACTATGCTGTGAATTGCCTTTTTTTCTGTTTTTAGTTAAAACACTAAGAGATGCGAGTACAATTATTAGTGCTGGAGATTGTGAATATCTTTTGAAATGAAGGGCACTTGCCAAAAATCTGTCAAACTATAAATGACCCAAGTCTCACTCAAGAAATCATCTATTAAGAGTAGTGACCCACTAACCTCATTTTTTCAGAAAGACGGATGGGTAGTTATGGCAGGACAGTCCAAGAGATTTATGAAACTTTTAATTTCTTTGGGGGTCAGACAGTAAGATTTCAGACCAAGAAGCAATAGAAAATCACTGGTAATTTAAGCAGCAGGTACTGTTGCCAAATGAACTGTGTGTACTTAGACAGCTTTGTTAATGTTCAGCTCTTACAATGCCTGACTGTATTCAGGAACTCCATAAGATGTGCTTTTACATGGGTTTTTATTTTTGGGGAGTCCTCCAGTACTTCATACAACCTAACGGGAAAGAAAATCTTTCTTCACTTTGTGAAAGTGAGATTATACACAGATTATTGGACATTTGCTCAAGATACTCGAGAAAAAAATTCATTTGAATATAAGCCAAGTATTGCAGTAGTTGTTGCTGTACAAATGTTCATAATAATAATCATTATCAATCTGCTTTCTGTGGCAATAAAGTCCCTAAATAGAGCCAGGATCTCAAATTGCAGTAATGCTAAACTCAGAACTGGTAGAGGCTGTCCTACCATTTTGAAATGAGTATGAGAGAAGAGAACAAATTAATCATACAATCACAGATGCTAGAAACATATTAAAACATCTTGCCAGTCTCTTTGCCATTCGTTTGCTCTTTATTGTACATCCTGCTATTCTGACAGTCTGGTTTTCAAAAGCTGTAGTCTTAAAAGTGATAGGTTACCATTACTTTCTCTTAAGAGCGTATGAGAATCTCGCTGATAAAGAGGATTTCAGAAGTTTAGGAAATGAATGCTGCTGCCACAGTGAGGAACTAGCAGTTCCAAATATATATAGGAATTTAAAGGATTTTTTAAAGGATTTTTTTTTGGTGTAGTCTCCATCTGAGATGTCTGTGTATATTTCAGTTTATCTGTGCCTGTTTTAGAGATGGAATATGTTTTTCTAATCACCTATTCACTTGCCATTTTTGTAATTTTAAAATTGTGACTGACCAAAGGATTTAACATTTATTATTGGGAACATGTTCTTGAAGTCATTGCATTGTCCTATGAAGTGCCGGGTGTAGCTTGCAACAAGATTGAGATTTTTCTTTATTTTGCCTTATGATGTGTTACTTACTTAGCTAATTCTGTGTTTAAAGTCGGGTGCTTTCTCTGGGATCTCACGTTGGGGGAGGAAACTGTGCTCCTTCTGTGAGAAAGCTGCCACAGCATCTGAGATATCACTTAACACTGGAGGCTCTCCAGGGCCTGACTGTGCCTCACGTATTTGCAGTGTATTTTGCTGTTATTATGACCAACATTTGTATATGGTACTAATTCTGAGAATAAAGAAAGTGCTAAAACTCAGATTCAGATGCTTGAAATGGAAGCATCTTTATTGCTGTGCACTAAGAGAGATTTAGAGAAAATAGTTCTGCAGTGGGCAAAGGAGGCTGATGTAGCTCCTTAACCCCAGAGGCAAATTCCTTTCCACCCCATCTGCCATCTCAAATGCCAGGTCCTACAAATGCCACTGTTTCCAAAGTAGCAGGCATTAACCATGTGTGTGAATCTTAGTCATTAGAAAAATTATTCCAAAAAATGCCTTTGTTTGGCTTTCATGAATTGCCAGAGCAAAGAAAAAGGCCAAAGCCGGATGTGAATTACATTACTGTGCCACTAACTGATGTGTATCCTAATTTCTGTAGTGGAATATAATGAATGCCTTTCAATAAGATAGTCATTTAATTTCATTCACCTAATAAAAGCATTTGACAGAGGTAAGGTGTAAGATTGGATTCTGGTCTAGCTGCAGACCCCCCTGTCATTTTGTTAAGCTGACAGAGAATAGTAAAGAACTTGTACAACACGGAATAAAATATAAATTTAGAGTAAACAGCAGTGGGTAACAGATGCCATCTCCAGACTACTGGAGCTGAGGGTATGCAACAAAACCATGTAGCTGGCTTGTGGTGAACCGGGCCTCCACCAAAGTAGCATGGTTGCCATACTGAGCACCTTCTCTTTTCCTCATCCTCATTTCTCCCTTCCTCCTCCTTCTCCTTTTTCTTCCCACCAGCACAGGTTCTGAGAACTCTTTCCTGTTGCTGCTGCTACCACCAATAAATCACAGAAGAAATCAAATATTATTAAGGGCTGAAATAGGTACGGCTTGGAAACCCAAACATTGGGGATCATTAGCCACGCCCTTTCTTTGCCAAAACTTTCCAATGTACAATCCTTTTTTGTTTGCTGCTTTCAGACATTTGTGTTTCTTTTTGTTGAGGTAAGCTCTGTACTCAGCATAGTGACTCAGAGCAGAACAGCTCTTTGAACTGTGTTCCTGCTCTGAGAAACTCTTTTTTGTTTTTTGTTTCTTTATTTTTTTAAGTGATAAGGAAATATGTGCTACTTGCAAGTTGCTCCTTTTGGCAAAGGCGGGATAGCCCTTTTTAGTATGGATTCCGCTCCATATGTGATCACTCCCTTTTGCCAAACTTCCTTAGATGTGCACCAAATTGCAGAAAGATGAATACCAACTTTGCATAATTTGAACTAGAAAGCCTTGCAGTGCTACTTTTCTGTTTAATTTATGCAAAAAAAAAAAAAAAAAAGAGATACGTAGGACATAAGTAAGGGCAGAATAGAGCCCTTAATCTTAATTATGCATTCTGCAGTATTATAAATGACTAAAGATTACTTCCAATGTTTGGTATAATCTTACAGTGTGCAGATGTGGTTCTCTTTGGTATATGCCATCTTTACTGAACTCACAATTTCCATAATGCTGTCACATTCTGCATGGGAAGCAGATTTGCAGATAGGTAATCCATGTAAGGTATTTTAAAGACAGCTTATTAAAGGATTGAGGCCTGCTGTTAAATTACATATGCTTTCAATTGCTATGAGGACCAAACAGTATCAAGAAGTACAATAATTTAGCTACGGCTGGAGAAAGGCCCATTTAAAGTTTTGATGACAGATCCTTTAAACTTTTCCTTTAAGTTCTTTTCTGCTTTATATCATTTCCCGTGTAGCATGGTATTTTCTTTTATTCAATGTAATTTCACCAGCAGGTCGGATGTATACACGCGAAGAAACTGAAATACATTCCTAAACTGATAGGCAGAGTTTACAAGATGACTGTGGGCGCTGGTCTCCACGCTTGATGGCATTATCTAAACACCTGACAGCGACAGGGGAGGCTGCAGTTTAGCATTGCTAATTACGAATGGCTCCAGTCATGCCCGGTGCTGCTCCAGCACTGCTTTCCCCACCAAAGTGAGTGCAGGTTCTCTGCCGCATTGTGCAGCGCGCAGGATGCTGCTGAGCATATTGGCTAGTGCCCCCATCTGTCTCGAAAACACAAGACAATGTGTCACTTGCACACTGTCTGCTCTCGTTACCCTATACAGAAGGAGTTACACGAGATTTCATTTCAAAACAGATAAGCTCCTTCCCCTCTCTTTAACCGAAATAAGAAGGCTGTGACCGTAGTTTAGATTGAGTCCTTAAATCCTGGGGCTGAGGCAGGGGGGATGTTTTGATGGCGTGTTTTTTCTGAACATAGCAAAATAAATTACAATACAGTGATGATATTTGGAGCTAACTTTAAGTGTTGCACTATGCAATACAAAAATCTACAAGGGGCACAGCCTGCCGATGTAAGATGACAAACCCCGAGAAGGAACGTGTTAAGCAGTCATTTTATAAAGATGAGCCTGGCTATGCGTTTGCATGTGAGCATCATTACAATCCGAAAAAGAGAAAATGTTATTGTGCCATGTATCTTTGAGCCATTATTGGATTAGGTTACAAAGCTTCGGCTGCAAGGTTATTTGAATCTGCTGCTTGTTGTTAATTTCATGCTTTCTATCTAGTATTTTTTTTCTTATTAGTTATGAACCAATAAAATATGAAAAGGAAATAATTTTAAAAAGGTGTCTATAACCTCCCACCACAAGCACAAGTATATTTTTTGATTATATATAATTAAAAATAACAGTACATTTTAGGAAAAGTTGTTAAGGTCTGGAAGGACAAAACAGTAAAATAGTAAAAAGAAAAATCTCTGAGAGTTAAAGCATTTTTTTTTTTACCTTAACAATCCTGTGGAACTTAATGTAGCAGAAACACTAAAGATACTGAATCTAAATTTGGCTAAAAAAAAATGTTTTCCTACAAAGGATTATCTGAACATCTTCCCACATAAAAATGTTACTGTGTTTTTTTGTTATTTGTCTGTTTTAATTTTTGCTTTTTAATAAAGGTGGTATTTTTATTTTGAAATATTTATAGTGTAAATTACCCAAATGATATTTCTGATCTATTCTAATAAATCTGTTTTTATATGTTATAGAGATTAATGGATAGATTTTGAATTACATTACACTTTTATAATAAATGGATAAGACGAGAGCTTATTAAGTTGACTTTAGTCTGTGAAATCTGTCTTCCTTAAATAATTTCAGAAGCCAAAAAAGCAAAATACAAACTTTCCTTAATCATGAATTTTTAGACATATGTCACTATAAATATCAGAATATTTTAATTGCAGAAAATTACTTTGTTGCCAATCAGTAGAAAAGTTCAGTAGAGTACCTGAAACTATTCTTTTTATTTCAGCATATAAACTAGAACATACTTCTCATAACAAAGCAGTGCTATTGATGATGCTAAATATGAACTTTGAATTAACGTAATATCAATATTATCAAATATTGGTATTTCACCCTTAGACTGCGAATGGATTATCAAGTCATAAATAATTAAACTAGTTAAAAATTAAACTGAAGAATTACAACATAATGCTAAAATAAAACAAAATATCTCAGCAGAAAATATTTCTAATCGACTGCATAGAGATCTCATTGCAGTGTTTCTGCTGTTACCATGTCTTAATGTTTTTTTGTTTGTTTGTTTATGGGAAAAATTGTTTAAGACAGCAAGAATGTTGGGTCTTCTCTTTTTTATGAAGGTCAAACTAAATTCAGAATTATAACTGAAAAATGAAATGTAAATACCTAGATCTTTGATAACAAAGTAATTAAAATGTATGGTTTTGCCTACTGTGTATAATAAGGGCTTATATTTGATCAACCATAAAAGTTATTTAATCATTTTAACCTTGGAATACTACCCCACGAAAAACTACTTAATGGAAGTTAGCTGAGAAGCATTAGAGTATCACAACATCAAGAAGGCTGAGCGAGAGGGCACTGAAAATTCAAGCACAGCTTATTTCTGCCATAATACTATAGCAGGTTGCATGGCAACCAGTGGCTGTGGATTTTGAAGTTACTTTATCCTTATTCAATGAGCAAAGACTTAGCCTGTATTTATTTTGGTAATTTCTAGAATTAATCAGGTATTTAAGCCCCACTCTAGCATAAACTTGCTGTGATTTTACGATCAATGAATAAATGTTTACAAGTGTGGTTCAAAGAACATCTGGAAGAACAACAGAGCTTGACTGTTTCTCATGATGTTGCAGACGGTAACCATCAGACGAGTGTTCAGATCAGCAATTATTTTTCTGCAAGAGTTTGGCTTGCAAGCGTATCCATATGATTTAGGTTAGTCATTTTAGGTGGACTCTGGAGTTTTCAAAAAAACTGTCATATTTCATTTTAATGTTTCCATTAAAGAACGATGTTAAGAGAATTTTAACATTTTTCAGCGAAGTAGAAGCTGTAATCATGAGCCAGTCACAAATAGACGTAACATGGTACCCCTGTGTGCATGTATTACTTTTGAGAATGTTAACATACAAGTCTGAAAAAATGTTTTATAGCATTATTTAATTTCAGTTGCTGTCTTTAAATGTGACTCTTTCTGTATCCTGCTGTTCAGTATGTCTAACATTTGGCCGAATTTCTCAGTATCCACAGATCTTACTGAAACTGGAATAAACTAAGAATGCTCATAATTACACAGGCACACAGTGCACACCATAATACATGTAATGAATGAGAGGTATGCATTTAAAGAATGCTTTTTTAAAATGCACTTTGCTAAACTATATGAAAGATATGCAAGATACTTCCAGGACGGTGTATATCTGCAGTATATACTCTTGTAGTAAAAGATACTATCATAACGTTTACACATATTGGGGCAGGATTGTGATGCAAGTGTTCTCTTCATTTGTTTCATTTCCTAAGTTTTTAACTTTTATGCAAAGTACACATTGTATGAAAATTATCCTATACACAGCATGAAAGGTATCATTAAATGAAGACAGGATTTCCCAGCCCTGACTTGCACAGTGCACCCCACCAGCCCAGATTTGAAGAACCTTTTTACATCCGTTCATGAACTTTGTGGATTTATGTGACAGCTGCATCATTTTATTTTACATCATGGTTTGGCTCAAAAGAAGGCAGGCATCCAGTATATGATCCTTTTTTTTTTTTTTTTTTTTTTTTTTTTTTAACCTCAGATGGAGAAGAGGAAATGATAGTTACATCATCATGAAATTAAAGATGGGAGATAAGACTCTTTTAAAAAGCAGTAAAGTATTTGGGCATCAAGGCACTATTTCCAAAAGTGACGTTAGATCAATTCCAAAAAACCTCAGTGAGAAGCCCAGAATGCTCTGTAGGTGGAATTGGGCACCCAGCCATTGCTGACTTTGGAAAGCCTTGGCTCCAAGGCAGGCCACTAAAACATCAAATTGCACAACTGCTTGTGTGTAGTGCTGTTCATGCAGCAGAAGGAGGGGGTCCATGGCTGTCTGCTTTCAAAGGAAGTGTTGCAGTTCAGGTCTTGCTATGCTTGGTAGCATGTAACAAAGTCCCTAATGTATGTGATTTCTCAACGAAATAAAGTGATCATTCTTTGCAGTAAAGGTACAGTGAAGTTATTTAAAAATGCATAATTTATTTTGTCAAAAGCTCTACTAGTAAGCTAGTACTTCTAGGAGCTGTGAATATTGTTAAAAATATATTACTGCTTTAGTGATGACAGTTTAAAAGTTATCACAACAAAATACTTTATGTCAACAATAAGCTACTGAAATTTAAGAAAAATGAAACATTTTCCTATGAGCCAGTTGTGTTTTCTTTGAACACAAGAGGAAATAAAAGCTGTTAAACAGTTCAGGTTTGAACTGTTTGTCCTGTTAAAATATGTGTTTCACAGTTTCCAGAAATTAGTGAATCTTAGTGACCTCATTCCTAGTCACTGTTTTTTAAGATGGAAAGCTTGAAACTTAAAACCAGTAGTACCAGAAGCATCATCTGCAATTCCATAGTGTTTTATATTAACAGTGAAAATAGCAGACTAGTGTGGAACAAGTAATTCTGGCAATAAAGTGTTCCCTCCTGGATTTTCTAGCCCCGTCTGAGAAGAAAGATGACCTATGCCATTGTCTCTTCTTTATTTTCTTTTGGGGAGGTACCTTAAATCATATCAGTCTTAGGAGTCCAACACATTGTAACTACTGCCTGTCAGCTGCACCATTATAGTCTATCCTTCCTTGCGTATTAGGTAAAATGTGTTAGCTTAAACCTCAAATGCTGTCCCAGTACAAACACAGGGAGGAAATCCAAGAGCTGCCCCAAGTGTTGGTGCAGAGGAAGCATGGACTTAGCATCTCCTGGATCTTTAGTCCTCTATGCAGAGGATGGCTGCAGCAGGAAGCTGATAAAACTGGTGATCAAAGCACGTTGTACTTGACCTGCAGCCTTGTTGTAGCTACATTGCAGACAAAATGGTAGAAATAATTTTATCGGAGGAGTGGATGGATGAATTTTAAATACCACTTTGAATCAGTCATTGCTACTGCTTTTAATTCTGTACGTATTTTTATGCTTAGTGGCTACACAAAAGGACAGAGTTGTACAAGTTCTGAATTGCCTTTGACATTGGCCTTCCATGTGCTGTGGAGATGGGCAATCACATTACAACACTTAACAGGATGCTTATGCCTCAGGTTTTTTAAACAGAGGCAATTGAACATTCAGTGGTGCCACAGGCCAAAAATTATTGTCTGAGTAAACTGCAAATGCCTGTGAATGAGGAATAATGTGTTTGTCAGGGCTAAGACCTATTTCAGTAATTGTGAAAAAGGAACAATGTCAGATAGGAGCCACAGCATGGGGCTTGTTTTCACCCAAACCCTAGGCATCCATGAAAACATGAAGGTAATTCTTTCAGAGTCTGCAAATAGGAGTCTGGGGACGCAAACAGTCAAGAGTAGACATTGTGTAGCTCATTTCTTCCTCTGTGTAGAATTAAATAATTTGAACTTGAAGCAAATAAAGCAGTCCTATATTTATATTTATAACAAAGGAATCTGGGATTCAAGTGTAAAGCCCATAGCTAATCTCCTGATTACAGAACAATGCTTTATCAATTACTTGTTCTCTTTTCTGCCATAGAGCAATGACTGCTTTTGCAGAGTCGTCTCCCATGTGTTGTAACCCTTTGCATCACAAACACATTGGGCGCAAACATTGGTTATGTTGTTCCAACACCGCAAGGAAGTTTTCAGGACCATTTGTCCAGTTTCAAAAATGCTGCTAATTACTGAGTGTACATTTAGAGATTTAAGGCTCAAAACTTGGCTGGTTGGGCAGTATGTCAGTGCTGATTGGATCTTTTATTGGCTGACTGTCTATCTCCTCTCAAAAATACCCATAGAACCGAAAATACAAATGTTTTTCTTCATTCACGTTTCTCTGTTCCAGGGCTGACTATATTGACTGTGCCAGAGCATACAGGGGCTAGCAATACAAGTGTAAATTGTCATCTAAGTCTTTTTCTTCTGCCTAACACTGGGAAAGGTCATGTCCTCAGATAACACATTTAGCAAATGATGAGCCCTGTAGGACAGGACCAGGACTGGAAGGATTGCAGACAAAATGTGCTCATAGCTGGAAAAAGAATCTCACAGATTGAGGACTAACCCCTAATGCTTCCTGTCCATGAGAGTTTTTATATTGACACCTCTGGGATTATAAAGAGTACTTTTGCAGCCAAATGCTCTGTTGATTTACATTCCTGGAAAATCCACTCACTTAAGGAAGGTTGTGTAATATAAACAGTTCATTCTTGTTTTTAAGGCTCAGAGCTGCAATAAGGTGCATCATGCACCCTTTCGAGTTTGCACTGCATTTTGTTTTATATGGTTTTGATCACTCTGATATCTTTGTACCTCAGTGTTTCTGAGGTACCTGACTTCACAGCAACCTTGTGCAATATGGGGCGTACTAAATGATTTTATAGCTGAAGAACTGGGATCCAGAGACGACAAGGATAAGAAATGTAAAGGTATTTTAACCCTATGCAGTCAGGTTTTCTGACAGAAATCTCAAGTGTTTCTAGCAGCCTGGATGTTAGGAACATGCACAAGAAGAGGGAACCTGCACACGTGCAAAAATTCAGGTGGGCACTGAGGGATTCGGTATGTTTGAAAATGTGACCCAGCATGATTTGCAGCAGCACTGAAGGGAATTAACCCATTCTCTGAAAACATTGGCTTGTACCATAACCCGTAGAACATCTTTTTCGTTCTTTTTCTTTTAAATTTAGGATATGCAATAAATATATTCTGACATCTTAGGAAGCAATTTTGGCTTAGGTGCCTTCACAACTTTCAGTGTGAATCATTCTGTGCATAGTCTGATTCCACCCAGGTATGACTTTTCATTCATTTCGTAAGCATGTAGCTCCTCTGAAAAAAATGAAGCTATATAAGAGTAAAAGGGAGATGCTAGAGGGAGGGTTAAATTCTTGAAATTATAAACTAAATTGGCAATTGTGGCATACTGAGACTCATCCCAGTTCCCATGTACTAACTGGATGGTGCTTAAAAAAATATTAGAGAAACACGTGAAACTCCAGGTCTTCCAGGCTAAGCATAGTCCTAGTTTTACACTGATATTAATGACCACAGGTTGGGTGTGGGATTTTTTTTTTCCTTTCTTTTTTTTCTTTTTTTCCCCCACTGTGGTGAAAGTAAGTTGCCGAAAGGGAAGCAGAATTAATTAAAGTTTCTGATGAATATTGGACCACTACTGGCATTTGCCTCAGGATCAACAGGTAGGTTCTTAACTTTGTGAGAGAAAACATTATTGAAGGAGGTTGCATTCCTTGTGCAGATCAAGTTGTGCTTTTAAAAAATAAAAGAAGTCAGCTGGTGGTCTTGCTTTTAATTATCGAGGCTGCAAGAATTCGAATGACATATTTGCCTCATTTACTTAGAAGATATTCTTGTATTTATTAAATCATTTGAAGAACATCTGTAACACTTTGATAAGATTTTCTTTCTCATCATGGGAAGCAGGCTGCATTTCAATACCAGGAAGTACTAGTATTACAAAGTATTTCCTAGTCCATTTACAGGAGAACAGTAATATGTAGAGGTACAATTCACCAGCATTAAGAAATCGATCATTTCTTAAGAATATTGGACGTAGTTAGTAGTATCACATTTGATTAAAGAAGCAGGTCTCAATTACAAATTATTATTTAGCCTTTCTTTTGATTGGTGCTGGATTACATATTAAAATTATCTTGCCATTTTTTCCTAGGATTTCCCTCAGAAAAGAAAAAACCTGTAGCATCTTCAGAAGAAGATAGGTTCAGTTTAGATGCCAAGGAAGAAGCAGGACATTTTTAACACCAACTGTTAAATGACTTAAAAAAAAATCTGGCTGCTATAGTGATGCTGTCTTTCTGTATCATTCATGGGTGATACATGGGTGAAATACAAATATTTTAAATAATAATTTTTAAACATGAATATAAATGGCCACTGTTCTTTAGAACCATCAAAAAGTAATTTTAAAACAACTTGAAATTTCATCTCACCTAAGCTGTGAAGTTTTTGTGTTGTGAGCACCATCTATAGCTGTCTTGGGCAGGGCAAAGGTCCAGTGTCTTATGTTAAGTTTTTACATACGATTTTGGCTTAAAAATCACAGTTCATGCAAACCAGGCATGACATCCAGATACGACAAGAGCCCATAATATCAGAAGGGGCAGAGGAAATATGTGTACACTTCTGTTTACTGTAGGAGTCCAAAAGTTAAACTAGAATTTCTAATGAGGTTTCACATGAACTCTGATTTTTAAAATTCAGCAATCTATAGCAAATATCACATTCAAAGGCTGAATCATACATGGCATGATATTCCATTGTAAAAGGCACATGGGGCACAATAATTTCAGCAGGAGTTTAACTATTTGAAAATGAGCACATGCAAAATTGCTTATACGTACATCTATACGTACATGTGTGTGTGTATATATACATATATAGTCTCCTTGTGTGCATAAAAACCTATTTAGGCATCAGTAGTTGTATGTTCACAGTTACAAGTACATGCGTATGCCTCTTGTGTTTCTCACTTCACATACCATATTAATTATATAATCCATATTTCTCTATGATTCAGAGAGAACAATAAGAAACTTTATTGTGCAATACTGAGTACGTTAATTCTTTCCTAATTTAGCCAGTGGTTTGTATCTCTTCTGAATTTTTATAAAGTATGTATATGTATCATTGTGAGTTTATTTTTCTTCATGTTATGACTTTCTTTTAAAAGATTATCCCATTTGCTGTAAAGGAGCTATTACAGTGTGATTTTTTCATTGCTTTATTATGTGTGGTTTTTTTTTCCAGATTATTTGATTGATACCTAATTAATCCACCAGTTAAATATTATTAGTCCAGCAGTAGAAACCCAGCCACCTAAAAAATAAAAAGGTTGTATAAAAGATATATCTGTAAAGGGTACACAAGAATGTCAGCAACTCAAACCTGTAGTCAGTACAAAGAAGGGAAGGTATTCTTGATAGACAATAGGCAAGGCTAGACAGTTTACTTCCACAGAACACTACAATATTTCAAGAGCTATTTGCATCTATGGTAATAATACATGGTAATATCAGTGAATACTCATACGTTCACTATTTCATTTCTCCAACTTTTAAATCAGCAATGTCTGACCTGCATTATTATTACTGGGATTTTTTCATTTGTGCAACTCTCAATTCTGTCCGTATCTCATCCTCTTCCCAAAGACGGTGTTGATTTTAATCTTTTATTTTTATGTATTTATTTGTGTTCCTTCATCATCCATAGGCACTACTTGTGAATCAAGAACCTGCTGTGCTAGGCACCATATGAGCTAAAGTTTTGGAAAGCAGAACCTGCTCCAGATATGCTAAAAGTTACTCATTCTTTCTCAGTCACCTCTACCACTTATACTGTATTTTTTGCTGTCAGAACAATGGTCTACAACTTGCAAACTTTCTGTTTCAAATTTCTTTTTTTTTTTTTTCTGTTTTCTCTCATATCTCTTCTAATCTGTCTAGTTCTTCTATCAAAAACAGTGTCACATTCCACAGTACTCTAAAAATATACTGTTTCATAAATCTTCAGAATAACTTTCTCTGTACTTCCATGTGCTACAGAAGCTGCTGCTTCTCCCTTAGAGCACTTCACTATCCTCTCAGCCCATACTTTAGCACTCATTTTCCTCTATTCATCCATCCAGCTCTCAGTCCATTTAGGTTTTTCACCTTTTCCCTTTGTATTTTCTTCATTGTTGTCCCTTTTTCTTGCAACAGTCTACTATACACCAAAATTTTATTTCCCTCTCTTAAAATCATTTTCCAAAATAAATTAATCCCTACAGCATCTTAATGGAAACACATGATTTTTCTTTTGGATCGTTGCCTGCTGCAGCCTTCAGACTGCAAGTTTATACCAAGGGGATTTCTTTTACTTTCTATTTTGGTTGAATAATCTGAATGCTATAGATCGTTAGACAATTGCATTACTTTTTAGCAATTAAATAAACAATATGTCAAATGTGTATATATATATATATGTAATACTAATTGCTGGGGAACCCCATGCTGCACCTGTTACTCAGAACTCCTTCCATTTCTCCATAGACATGGAGGACTTCATGCACATGCATGCCAATGGCTACAGGTTTCTGTGGCTCAGAATCCTTAGCTGAAAACACCGTAGCTTCTGTTTTGTGTAGGCTGTTTTACATAGCCATTATGGTCATGTTTAAGCATTACAGAATATGACTAGCAATGATCACAGGCTTGTTTTTTCATTCTCTTCAAAGAAGTTTTGTTGATGTTTTTAAATACTGCTATTACTGCTTTAACTGACTACAACTAGAGGTATGGTTGGTTTCAGGAAGCAAGGTCAAAGAAATATGTTATTTATTTGGATGGGTGTCTAAAGCTTGTAATTGTATACAATACTGTCTGTCATTCAGATCTCTTAAATATTCTTACTATTTTAAAGTCAGTTTTGCTTGTTTGGCTGTCTATATTCTCCTTAAATATGTATTAATTTTTAAAATGCTTAAACGTTGGTATTATTCCATTTTTTTCCCTGGGTTTCCGGGTATATAAGAAAAAAAAAATTTTTTTATTCACTCAATTAAAAGAAGAGTGATTGGATATTCTGTCAACCTGTGTGTACTATGAACAGACCTGTGCCATTTCTTATCACTGTTCTTATACTGTTCAGTTCTGTTACCAGGAAAAAAAAAAAAAAAAAAAGAAAACCAGCAAAAAAATCCCCAACATTTAATTCTTTTCTTCACAAATGTCTTGACGCTTATAATATTAGTGATATACTTTTTCTTGAGATGCCAGCTACCTCTTGTTCCCCTCCTCATAGATTTTATATTCACAAAAGCTGTTTATGTGAAGCTCTGTGCACTCACAAGGATTGCTGCTGAGAATAAAGGCTTTCTTAACCCCAACGGTCTCTTTACATTGTTCAAGGTGGATTGCTGTTGTGTTCATGATGTCTTAACTGTCTTACTGTTCTCTTCTCTACATTATTTTAATCGAGTCTCTTTATGTTGCTGCATTCTAGCATGTACAGTATATTAAAGCCCTGGAGGGAACTGCAAGCGAAAACACCTTGTTCTTCTTAGAACTCCAAACTTTTTTTACCGGCTACAGAATAAATGCTGCCTGAATGAGTAATGATTAGAAAGCTTTTGGAACTGTATTACCATAGGTGACAGCTCTGAAGAGATAGGCAGGTAATGT